>NC_091292.1:101226998-101249498 GCF_038502225.1 Cherax quadricarinatus
GACTACATAGGGTATGAAGAACTTCCTGCGGGAGGTCCAGTGGGACAGAGAACTGGCAGGAAAGCCAGTAAATGAAATGATGGAATATGTAGCAACAAAATGCAAGGAGGCAGTGGAAAGGTTCATTCCCAAGGGCAACAGTAACAACGGGAAGACCAGAACAAGCCTCTGGTTCACCCGACGGTGTAAGGAGGCAAAAACAAAGTGCAATAGAGAATGGAAAAAGTACAGAAGGCAGAGAACACACGAAAATAGGGAGATCAGTCGCAGAGCCAGGAATGAGTACGCACAGGTAAGGAGGGACAGTATGAAAATGACATAGCATCGAGAATCAAGACTGACCCGAAACTGTTGTATAGCCACATCAGGAGGAAGACAACAGTCAAAGACCAGGTGATCAGATTGAGGACAGAAGGTGGAGAACTCACAAGAAATGATCAGGAGGTATGTGAGGAGCTGAACAGGAGATTTAAGGAAGTTTTTACAGTAGAGACAGGAAGGGCTGTGGGAAGACAGAACAGAAGGGAACATCAAGAGGGAATATACCAACAAGTGTTGGATGACATACGAACAACTGAGGAGGAGGTGAAGAAGCTCTTAAGTGACCTTGATACCTCAAAGGCGATGGGACCGGACAACATCTCCCCATGGGTCCTTAGAGAAGGAGCAGAGATGCTGTGTGTGCCTCTAACCACAATCTTCAACACATCCCTTGAAACTGGGCAACTACCTGAGAAATGGAAGACAGCTAATGTAGTCCCCATTTTAAGAAAGGAAACAGAAACGAGGCACTAAACTACAGACCTGTGTCTCTGACATGTATCGTGTGCAAAGTCATGGAGAAGATTATCAGGAGGAGAGTGGTCGAACACCTGGAAAGGAACAAGATTATAAATGAAAACCAGCATGGGTTCATGGAAGGCAAATCTTGTATCACAAACCTCCTGGAGTTTTATGACAAGGTAACAGAAGTAAGACACGAGAGAGAGGGTTGGGTAGATTGCATTTTCCTAGACTGCAGGAAGGCCTTTGACACAGTTCCCCACAAGAGATTAGTGCAGAAGCTAGAGGATCAGGCACACGTAAAAGGAAGGGCACTGCAATGGATAAGGGAATACCTGACAGGGAGGCAGCAACGAGTCATGGTACGTAATGATGTATCACAGTGGGTACCTGTGACGAGCGGGGTCCCACAGGGGTCAGTTCTAGGACCAGTGCTATTTTTGATATATGTGAACGACATGATGGAAGGAATAGACTCTGAAGTGTCCCTGTTCGCAGATGACGTGAAGTTGATGAGAAGAATTAAATCGGACGAGGATGAGGCAGGACTGCAAAGAGACCTGGAGAGGCTGGACATGTGGTCCAGTAACTGGCTTCTCGAATTCAATCCAGCCAAATGCAAAGTCATGAAGATTGGGGAGGGGCAAAGAAGACCGCAGACAGAGTATAGGCTAGGTGGACAAAGACTACAGACCTCACTCAGGGAGAAAGACCTTGGGGTGACCATAACACCGAGCACATCACCGGAGGCACACATCAACCAAATAACCGCTGCAGCATACGGGCGCCTGGCAAACCTGAGAATAGCGTTCCGATACCTTAATAAGGAATCGTTCAAGACACTGTACACTGTGTATGTTAGGCCCATACTGGAGTATGCAGCACCAGTCTGGAACCCACACCTGGTCAAGCACGTCAAGAAGTTAGAGAAAGTACAAAGGTTTGCAACAAGGCTAGTCCCAGAGCTCAAGGGAATGTCGTACGAGGAAAGGTTAAGGGAAATCGGACTGACGACACTGGAGGACAGAAGGGTCAGGGGAGACATGATAACGACATACAAGATACTGCGGGGAATAGACAAGGTGGACAGAGATAGGATGTTCCAGAGAGGGGACACAGGGACAAGGGGTCACAACTGGAAGCTGAAGACTCAGACGAGTCACAGGGACGTTAGAAAGTATTTCTTCAGTCATAGAGTTGTCAGCAAGTGGAATAGCCTAGCAAGTGAAGTAGTGGAGGCAGGAACCATACATAGTTTTAAGAAGAGGTATGCCAAAGCTCAGGAAGCAGAGAGAGAGAGGATCCAGTAGCGATCAGTGAAGAGGCGGGGCCAGGAGCTGAGTCTCGACCCCTGCAACCACAATTAGGTGAGTACAATTAGGTGAGAGCACACACACACACACACACACACACACACATACACACACACACACATACACACACATACACACACACACACATGCACACACACACACACAGGAATCTTTCCCCTCAAAAGCTGAACATTTAATCACCACAAGTCACGTGACTGTCATCTGGCTCTAATTACCAGTAATTATCATCAAAAATCTTTTCCCCAGAAGAAAATAATATATAAAATATTTGCTGTTCCAGAGATTTTCAAGAAAGTAATAATGTCTCAGTTTCCCTTTCTTCAGTATACTCCGTTTTCTCTCTAGCATTTCCCGTTTTCTAGTCACCTTGTTCTACATTCTACGTTTTCTATAAACTCTTATTCAGGATTTCCCCTTTTCTATTTACCACGTTTTAGCATTTATCGTTTTCCATAAACCTTCCGTTATTATTTCCCGTTTTCTATAAATCTTGCTTCAGTATTCAACGTTTTCTATAAGCATTCATTAAGTATTTCTTATTTTCGATTTAGTGTTTCCCGTTTTCTATAACCTTCATTCAGTATTCATCGTTTTCTGTAAATTTTATTTCTATTAAATGCATTTTCCATAAACTTTCGCTCAGCAGTCAACATTATTGTCTTAAAACATTTATTTATTCAACGTTTGTTTTAGCCCTCTTTCAGTATTCAACGCTATTTCTTAACCATAGTTCAATATTTAATGTTATTTCTTATTTTTCGTTCAGTACTCAATGTTTTCTCCTGGTGTCAGACATATATAATTCTGGTATCAGTCTTATAGCCATTTACTTTCAGTCTTGTAAACTTTCTGAATCAGCCTTTCGGCTTTGTGCTGTCAGGGACAGTGAGGTGTTGAAGCAGATTCCCATGACGAGGTATAACAAATCTGTAGCTCTGACGTATTACGTCTGACATTTATATTTCTTTTGTATTTACGTCTCCCACTCGTAACTCTCATTTATTTACGTCTCCCACTCATAACACATTTATGTCTCCCACTCATAACTCTCATTGATTTACGTATCCCTCTCATAAATCTCATTTATTTTTGTCTCCTTATAACTCTCATGTATTTACGTCTTCCACTCATAATTCTCATTTATTTACGTCTTCCACTCATAATTCTCATTTATTTACGTCTTCCACTCATAATTCTCATTTATTTACGTCTTCCACTCATAATTCTCATTTATTTACGTCTTCCACTTATAATTCTCATTTATTTACGTCTCACACTCATAATTCTCATTTATTTACGTCTTCCACTCATAATTCTCATTTATTTACGTCTTCCACTCATAATTCTCATTTATTTACGTCTCACACTCATAATTTCCTGAAATCTTCCAGGTTTCTCTCACACGTTCCAAGCTGAGGATATTTCCCGTTACTTCTATAAGTGAAACGAAAAACGAAACAAATACTTGAGTTTTTAAACACAGTGTTGTTCCACTGTTGACAGAGGCGTTGGCACTTGTTCACTTGCAGTTGCAAGAGTGTCTGATTAAGTCCTCCCTTGATTGAGTCACACAGGACGTAAACATGAGAGGGAGAGGACATCATCTCACCGATCATGAGTATGAGAACAGCGAGTACAAAATTCTCTCCACCGAGCCATTTCCGCGAGAATTATGTGCTAATTCTAGTAGAGGAAGAATTTTGTTGAGCTGTTAAAGTGAATGTAATTTCGCTTCAATTACACCAGGGATTTCATCGTAGATTTTTGTTAATCAGGTAATGGAGTTGAGTAATTTGGGGAGGACAAGAGAGGAGGGAGGGGAAGACCTATTGTACTGTGACACACAACAAGGGGAAGGCTTAACACGTCTTATGAGGCTGGAAATTACGTAGTTTTGTATGTACGAGGCTGGAAATTACGTAGTGTTATATGTACGAGGCTGGAAATTAGTAGTGTTATAGTACGAGGCTGGAAATTAGTAGTGTTATAGTACGAGGCTGGAAATTAGTAGTGTTATAGTACGAGGCTGGAAATTAGTAGTGTTATAGTACGAGGCTGGAAATTAGTAGTGTTTAGTACGACGTACGAGGCTGGAAATTAGTAGTGTTATAGTACGAGGCTGGAAATTAGTAGTGTTATAGTATATGTACGAGGCTGGAAATTAGTAGTGTTATAGTACGAGGCTGGAAATTAGTAGTGTTATAGTACGAGGCTGGAAATTAGTAGTGTTATAGTACGAGGCTGGAAATTAGTAGTGTTATAGTACGAGGCTGGAAATTAGTAGTGTTATAGTACGAGGCTGGAAATTAGTAGTGTTATAGTACGAGGCTGGAAATTAGTAGTGTTATAGTACGAGGCTGGAAATTAGTAGTGTTATAGTACGAGGCTGGAAATTAGTAGTGTTATAGTACGAGGCTGGAAATTAGTAGTGTTATAGTACGACGCTGGAAATTAGTAGTGTTATAGTACGAGGCTGGAAATTACGTAGTGTTATATTACGAGGCTGGAAATTAGTAGTGTTATATATACGAGGCTGGAATTGCCTTTTCTGATACGGTCATGGTGATGGGACCAAAACCTATAAGAATTAATTACCTTGCGTATCTTCTCACCTCTGGCAGTGACCAGACTCGACAGGCTTTAATTTTCTCAGTTTTCTAGTAACAGTGTCGTTTTTCATCCTGACATATTTTCAAAATAAATTTTCGTTAATATAGGAAAGCCATAATAACTGGTTGTCTTAGCAGCAGGTCGTAATAACTGGTTGTCTTAGCAGCAGGTCATAATAATTGGTTGTCTTAGCAGCAGGTCGTAATAACTGGTTGTCCTAGCAGTAGGTCGTAATAACTGGTTGTCTTAGCAGCAGGTCGTAATAACTGGTTGTCCTAGCAATAGGTCGTAATAACTGGTTGTCTTAGCAGCAGGTCGTAATAACTGGTTGTCCTAGCAGCAGGTCGTAATAATTGGTTGTCGTAGCAGCAGGTCGTAATAAATGATTGTCTTACCAGCAGGTCGTAATAACAAAACAAAAACTGTGGTAAATGGTTTAATAAATTAGACACATGTGCAACTCTTGGGTATCTTTATTGAGGAAACGTTTCGCCACACAGTGGCTTCATCAGTCCATACATAGGAGAAACTTGAAGAACAGGAGGAGAATGAGGTAATCAGTCCCTCAACCTTGAGTCGATGTGTTCAGTCCATCAATCTTGAGTAGAATACGGCAGATGAGCGGAGAAGCAGCTTATAAACCGTATGGCAGGAGAGGTGCAGCAGTCATAGGTGGTGTCACATTTGTTCAGTGTGGAAGTAGGTTGTGCCCAAGAATTAGGCGAAACGTTTCCTCAATAAAGATACCCAAGAGTTGCACATGTGTCTAATTTATCAACATGTCGGTTCTCTGAACCATTCATCTACAAATGGTTTAAGAAAAATCGACAAGTTGAACATTGAGAATCTTATGCAACTTATGGGAATCTTTATTGAGGAAACATTTCGCCACACAGTGGCTTCATCAGTCCAATACAAAGCAGAAAGGTACAAAGAATTCATCAACACTTGTCCAATCTCTGGACGAAGACCTACTTCGAGTAGTGGATGGTACCACTATGACCCCGCCTCCTCCTGCTTCGCCTCACCTGACTACAGTATATAAGCCACGTCTACGACCCTGTGCTGTACTTTCTACAAGACTGATGGACTGAACACATCGACTCCAGGCTGAGGGACTGATTACCTCAGACTCCTCCTCTTCTTACACCTTTCTGCTTTGTATTGGACTGATAAAGCCACTGTGTGGCGAAACGTTTCCTCAATAAAGATTCCCATATGTTGCAGAAACAAAAGACTTCGGTAACAACAGGATTTTGAAATGTGTTATTTGTGTAACAAGAGGCTATTTTTTTAGAGGCCTACAGAAATTGTTTTTTGGTCAAAATATTTGTTATTTGAAGCAGGTTTACAGTATAGAGGTTTTCATTATACAGGTTTACGTTGTACGGGTTTACATTATACAGGTTTACAATATACAGGTTTACGTTATACGGGTTAACATTATAAGGGTTTACATTATACAGGTTTACATTATACAGGTTTACGTTATAAAAGTATACATTATACAGGTTTACATTATACAGGTTTATGTTATACGGGTTTACATTATTCAGGTTTACATTATACAAGTTTACATTATACAGGTTTACGTTATACGAGTTAACATTATAAGGGTTTACATTATACAGGTTTACGTTATACGAGTTAACATTATAAGGGTTTACATTATACAGGTTTACATTATATAGGTTTACATTATATAGGTTTTCATTATACAAGTTTACATTATACAGGTTTACATTCTATATAATTTCATCATCAGTCAGGGGTCCCTGTGTGCACACTCACATCACCTGTGTGCACACTCACATCACCTGTGTGCACACTCACATCACCTGTGTGCACACTCACATCACCTGTGTGCACACATTCTTCAGACTTGATAAAGTTTATATTTATTAGTTCAAAGTTAAAATACGCTTTCTGTAGCAAAAAAAAAAGTTTGGTATGGCAATGGGGAATCCCACTTCCCACACAAAATTTTCGACGTAATTCAGCATGGGACATAAGTGGGATGATGTCCTAGTCTTGGGACACAAGGATAGGGATTCAAACAAGTTGCGCTCTGAGTTAAACAGAGATGTCTAAATAAACTAATGGCTGCTATAAATTACAGGATGGACGGTACAATCTCACACGCCAAGCGCTTCTCCACTCCTTTTTATTTAATACTTCAACCAACGTGAAAAATATTCGCACAAGTTGTATTGCTTATGGCTGGAGCTAGGCTTATAGTTTAGCTCCAACCATAGAGTTTGCTGTAGAGTTAAAATGAGAAAACTCTGTTTCTTTTTCCTCACTCACCTTAGTAGCGCCCGAGTGCTTGCATTTGAAGCTGAGATCATAGTATGTAATCTCACTCCGGAGTTCCAGCTATGCATCCCCCAGGCTGAGGCATGCAAGGCACTCGCGTTACGAGTTCTGGGTGTTTATTTTGCATGTTAAAGAGAGTTGAGAATGCTTGGACGGAGGGGTTGGTTACCTGTCAAGCGTTTACTAGTTGTACTAGTCCCACTAGCTCCTAGTCCTTCCCTGACGCCGAGGGTCGAGTCACAGATCCTGTCCTCTGTGATCGAGTTGACTCTCTCCCGAGGATCTGTAATCGCTTTTCTTAAAGCCAGGCATGGAGCCTGCCTCCACCACTTTGTCGTCCAGGTCATTCCAGTTGCTAACCTCTCTTGCGTTACTCTCTTTTCTCTCTCTGTTTCTCTCATCCTCCCTTCCTCTCTCTCCCCTCTATAATTTCCTTAGTGATATTATAAGCCATTTGGCTAAAAGCACAAGGCATAAACACCGAGATTTGTAGATTTTTCAGTTAGTATATGCTGAGAGGCGTATGCATGCTAAGAGGTATATCTCTACGTGCATATACACTGAAAGGTATATATGAGGCGTACATTATAACTTTATTGACCAAAACATAATTAATGTTAGCAAACAGGTGAGTTAAGGCTCAAATGAGCCTCGTATAGGCAATAAACATTAATGAGCCTCTTGTAGGCAATAGGCATCAACTGTAAACAAAACTAACTAAACCCAAAGAGAAAATGACTGACAGTCAAATCTATAATAACGTTATGTATCACCATGTCTGGTAATTTACTCTGGCACATATGGTCGAAAATCCAATGAAAATCATCACTAAAAATTTTTTTATCTGAGCTGCCGAAGCTTGCAATGAGCAGCTGTTATTACAGAGAGAATTGCAAAAAATTGCACAGCGCTGTAACGAGTGCTGTAAATTGCCTGTAACTCGCTGTAATGAACTTAACAGCCTAACAGACGAGCGACGGCCAGGACATCCACACAGAATTTACCTGACAGAGTTATGTAAATCAGGAAATATTTACGTGATAGGGATGTGTAAATCAGTTAGCATTTACGTGACAGAAATGTAAATCAGGGAGCATTTACCTGGCAGTCATGTAAATTACGTGACATATGTAAATTACGTGACAGAGATATGTAAATTACATGACAGAGATACGCAAATTACGTGATAATTACGTGACAGAGATAAGTAAATTACGTGACAATTACGTGACAGAGATATGTAAATTACGTGACAGAGATACGCAAATTACGTGACAGAGATATGTAAATTACGTGACAGAGATATGTAAATTACATGACAGAGATACGCAAATTACGTGATAATTACGTGACAGAGATAAGTAAATTACGTGACAATTACGTGACAGAGATATGTAAATTACGTGACAGAGATATGTAAATTATGCAGCATTTACGTGAGAATGCTAAGTAAACCGAAGACTTGTTATGGACTGGGCCGCGGGGGGCGTACACCCCCGGAACACCCTCCAGGTAGACTCCAGGTAAATTATACATCATTTACATGGCAGACCAATGTAAATCATGCTGCATTAACGTGATAAACATGTAAATCAATAATGATTTCTGATACTTATATTTAATTTACAAAGCATTTACATGACAGAAATACTTATATCAGTAATTATTTACGTGATTTACGTGATTTACGTGCGTGTTGCGAGTAGATTGAGTTGCGTGGATTAGTGTGTATTGTAGCTAAATTTTGTGCGTATTGTAAGTGAACTGCGTGCTTATTGAGTGAATTACGTGCGTATTGTGAGTGAATGGCGTGCGTATTGTAATTGAATTGCGTGCATATTGTGAATGAATGGCGTGCATATTGAGTGAATTGCGTGCTTATAGTGAGTGAATTGCACGTGTATTGCGTGAATTGCGTTTGAATTTGGTGCTCACTGCGGAAGAGTATTGGGTATGGATTACGTGCACATTGCGTCTACACTATTCGCTTATTACGTGCGCATTGCCTGCGATGGGTAGGAATAACTCTCCCCAGAATCAATACGTGCCACTATTATCGACAATTCCCACTGTTACCATGGCTCGATCGACCATCTGAACTTCAATAGCTATCTGGGAGAGTTACATGTTTTTACGACCCTTTGGTCCGGAGGCGTGTGTGTGTGTGTGTGTGTGTGTGTGTGTGTGTGTGTGTGTGTGTGTGTGTGTGTGTGTGTGTGTGTGTGTGTGTGTGTGTGTGTGTGTCCTAAGTCTTAATCAGCGGTAGAGTAGCGTCATTGCCTTGAACCAAGAGCACTGGGAGGGTCGCTCCACCCCACATCATTACTCTCTTATGGTAATCAAAATTCAAGTCTTCAGTAAATGAAGACTTCCTTCCTAATTATTATTATTATTATTATAATTATTATTATTATTATTATTATTATTATTATTATTATTATTATTATTATTATTATTATTATTATTATTATTATTATTAGTATTATTATTATTATTATTATTATTACCATTATTATTATTATTATTATTATTATTATTATTATTATTATTATTATTATTATTATTATTGTTACTAACTTTATTATTACTATTACTATAATAATTATTATTACTATTGTTACTAGCATTATCATTATTATTATCATTATTATTATTATTATTATTATTATTATTATTATTATTATTATTATTACTATTATCATTATTATTATTATTATTATCATTATTATTATTATTCTTATTATTATTATGATTATTATTACCGTTATTAAAAGAAACGCAAAATCCATCGTACCAGATCCACAAACTTAATGTTGAAATTACCTTGAGAAACAACATTAACGGTTGAATGTTGTGTAAATTGACTTGTTTAATCAAACGAAAAATTTGCGTTCGTCTGTAAATGTAACGCAAACATGAGACATAGTTACGTCTAATAATGTGTGTAAATATTTGGAACAGACGTAGTTACGTTTAAGTCACTTTAGTGATTTAGGTTAAGTGGATTTTTTTTATTAATTTCCTTCTAGTTTGAGACTGTAGATGAATTAGTATTGTGGGAGGAAGGTTGGTGTTGCTGTTGTTGCTGCTGCTGCTATTGTACCTGCTGCTGCTGTTACTGCTGCTGCTGCTGTTACTGCTGCTGATACTGCTGTTGTAACTGCTGCTACTGTAGATGCTGCTGTTACTGATGCTGCTGCTAATGCTGTTGCAACCGCTGCTATTGTAGCTGCTGCTATTGTGCCTGCTGCTGTTGCTGCTGCTGCTGTAGCTGCTGCTATTGTAGCTGCTGCTGTTACTGCTGCTGCTGTAGCTGCTGCTATTATAGCTGCTGCTATTGTAGCTGCTGCTGTTACTGCTGCTGCTGTAGCTGCTGCTATTATAGCTGCTGCTATTGTAGCTGCTGCTATTGTGCCTGCTGCTGTTGCTGCTGCTGCTGTAGCTGCTGCTATTGTAGCTGCTGCTGTTACTGCTGCTGCTGTAGCTGCTGCTATTATAGCTGCTGCTATTGTACCTGCTGCTGTTACTGCTGCTGCTGTTACTGCTGCTACTGTAGCTGCTGCTATTGTACCTGCTGCTGTTACTGCTGCTGTTGTAGCTGCTGCTATTGTGCTTGCTGCTGCTGCTGTTACTGCTGCTGCTGTAGCTGCTGCTATTGTACCTGCTGCTGTTACTGCTGCTGTTGTAGCTGCTGCTATTGTGCTTGCTGCTGCTGCTGTTACTGCTGCTGCTGTAGCTGCTGCTGTTGCTGTTGTAGCTACTGCTGTTGCTGTTGTTTCTGATGTAGCTAATGCTGTTGCTGCTGCTGTTGTTGCAACTGCGGTTGTTGGGCTGCTTCTGTTGCTGCTGTTGCTGTTACAGCTCTTGTAGCTGCTGCTGTTGGTACTGTTGTAGTTGTTGCTGGTGCTGCTGCTGTTGATTCTGTTGCTACTTTAGGTGTTACTGTTGCTGGTGCTGCTGTTTGTGCCACTGTTGCTGTTTCTGGTGCTGCTGTTTGTGCCACTGTTGCTGGTGCTGGTGCTGCTGTTTGTGCCACTGCTGCTGCTGCTTCTGGTGCTACAACTGCAGCAGCTGCTGCTGATTCTAGTGATACTGCTACTGCTGCCGATACTGCTGCTGCCGATACTACTGCTGCCGATACTGCTGCTGCCGATACTGCTGCTGCCGACTGCGGAATCCACGTCATTTCGAGAACCTAGAATTTTGTATATTCATATATTGATTAAATGCAAAAAATAAGCCATAATACCGACTTAGATGGAACAATTCACATGTAACCCACAATAATGCAACTGGAACAATTCACATGCAATCCACAATAATGCAACTGGAACAATTCACATGTAACCCACAATAATGCAACTGGAACAATTTACATGTAACCCACAATAATGCAACTGGAACAATTCACATGCAACCCACAATAATGCAACTGGAACAATTCACATGTAACCCACAATAATGCAACTGGAACAATTTACATGTAACCCACAATAATGCAGCTGGAACAATTCACATGTAACCCACAATAATGCAACTGGAACAATTTACATGTAACCCACAATAATGCAGCTGGAACAATTCACATGTAACCCACAATAATGCAACTGGAACAATTCACATGTAACCCACAATAATGCAACTGGAACAGTTCACATGTAACCCACAATAATGCAGCTGGAACAATTCACATGTAACCCACAATAATGCAACTGGAACAATTCACATGTAACCCACAATAATGCAGCTGGAACAATTCACATGTAACCCACAATAATGCAACTGGAACAATTCACATGTAACCCACAATAATGCAGCTGGAACAATTCACATGTAACCCACAATAATGCAGCTGGAACAATTCACATGTAACCCACAATAATGCAACTGGAACAATTCACATGTAACCCACAATAATGCAACTGGAACAATTCACATGCAACCCACAATAATGCAGCTGGAACAATTCACATGTAACCCACAATAATGCAACTGGAACAGTTCACATGTAACCCACAATAATGCAGCTGGAACAATTCACATGTAACCCACAATAATGCAGCTGGAACAATTCACATGCAACCCACAATAATGCAACTGGAACAATTCACATGCAACCCACAATAATGCAGCTGGAACAATTCACATGTAACCCACAATAATGCAACTGGAACAGTTCACATGTAACCCACAATAATGCAGCTGGAACAATTCACATGTAACCCACAATAATGCAACTGGAACAGTTCACATGTAACCCACAATAATGCAGCTGGAACAATTCACATGTAACCCACAATAATGCAACTGGAACAGTTCACATGTAACCCACAATAATGCAACTGGAACAATTCACATGTAACCCACAATAATGCAGCTGGAACAGTTTACTAGTAATCCGTTTACAAAGTCACACTGTGACTCTGTAAACGGTCCAAATCGGACCGAAACGTCGTCGTCAGCTCCTCTCTTCTATGTGTGGGTTATTTGTGTATTGTTCCAGTCACGGTATTGTTCCTTTTTTTGGTTAACAACCCACAGTAACGTAGCTGGAACAATTTACAAGTCAAGTTTCACTCTGTGTAGAGCTTTATTAAGTCAAGTTTCACTCTGTGTAGAGCTTTATTAAGTCAAGTTTCACTCTGTGTAGAGCTTTATTAAATCATGTTTCACTCTGTGTAGAGCTTTATTAAATCATGTTTCACTCTGTGTAGAGCTTTATTAAATCATGTTTCACTCTGTGTAGAGCTTTATTAAATCATGTTTCACTCAGTGTAGAGCTTTATTAAATCATGTTTCACTCTGTGTAGAGCTTTATTAAATCATGTTTCACTCTGTGTAGAGCTTTATTAAATCATGTTTCACTCTGTGTAGAGCTTTATTAAATCATGTTTCACTCTGTGTAGAGCTTTATTAAATCATGTTTCACTCTGTGTAGAGCTTTATTAAATCATGTTTCACTCAGTGTAGAGCTTTATTAAATCATGTTTCACTCTGTGTAGAGCTTTATTAAATCATGTTTCACTCTGTGTAGAGCTTTATTAAATCATGTTTCACTCTGTGTAGAGCTTTATTAAATCATGTTTCACTCTGTGTAGAGCTTTATTAAATCATGTTTCACTCTGTGTAGAGCTTTATTAAATCATGTTTCACTCTGTGTAGAGCTTTATTAAATCATGTTTCACTCAGTGTAGAGCTTTATTAAATCATGTTTCACTCTGTGTAGAGCTTTATTAAATCATGTTTCACTCTGTGTAGAGCTTTATTAAATCATGTTTCACTCTGTAAAGAGCTTTATTAAGCCATGTTTCACTCTGTGTAGAGCTTTATTAAATCATGTTTCACTCTGTGTAGAGCTTTATTAAATCATGTTTCACTCTGTGTAGAGCTTTATTAAGCCATGTTTCACTCTGTGTAAAACTTTATCTAACTTCGTTCCGCTCTGTATAGAGCTTGACAAACTACGTTCCGCTCTGTGTAGAGCTTTATCCCGTCATGTATCAAATCATTTGGTATAGCCTACAAATTATTCCACTCACTCCCACTCATAGTTCACTCCTCGTTCAGTTGCACAAAACTTGCAATTGAACATTTCTGTACATATAACTGGCATAACTGAACATTAGTTTCAAGAATTTATTTTCGATACACAATACATGCAGTGAATTAGAATGAACAGCAACTTAATGCTTCGTCCACAGTTTAATTCCAGTATTTCTGCTCCAACATTTATATCACTCCCACAATTCACCTCCAACACTGAGCCATCTCCCACAGTTCAGCTCAGCCCTACTTTCGAAATTAATAAATAAATATATATATGTATACATATATATATATATATATATATATATATATATATATATATATATATATATATATATATATATATATATATATATATATATATATATATATATATATATATATATATATATATATATATATGCAAAACAACCACTCTGAAAGAATAGAGAAATTCCAAGCGCTTTCGTGACTACTCACATTATCAAGGAACTATGTTCCTTGATAATGTGAGTAGTCACGAAAGCGCTTGGAATTTCTCTATTCTTTCAGAGTGGTTGTTTTGCATATTTTGAAATCACCTGTTTACTGTGATCTTATTGCATATATATATATATATATATATATATATATATATATATATATATATATATATATATATATATATATATATATATATATATATATATATATATATATATATATATATATATATATATATATATATATATATATATATATATATGTATATATGTATATATATATATCCCCATTCCAGGTATAGAGGTGGTACTTCCCTATATATATATATATATATATATATATATATATATATATATATATATATATATATATATATATATATATATATATATATATATATATATATATATATATATATATATATATATATATATATATATATATATACAAAGAAATATCGCTGTCAGTAGGAATTGAACCCACATCGGCAGCTGTCCACGCCTTAAACCACTCAGTTACAGATGCCTCATAATGTTAGGTAGCTTGCTAGACTGCAAGCCATGTTTCTTCCCAGCGCTCGGTAAACCAGCGAGCCTCAGGCATGATCTTCACCTCTTACTGTCTCCTCCTGCGTGTTCTGGCCTCACCAGGGATACTACACATTAAGCATATGTAAAGACATATCGTAACCAGCAGGATTCGAACCCGAATCAGTGGTTCTCAAGGTCGGCAGCTTGCTACACTTGTGGAGAGCTGTCGATATGGGTACGAATCCTGCTGGCTGCGATATTTCTTTGCGTATATGTATATTTCGCCTGCTCTTGCGAATTCCTTGCATTGTTAAAATCTCTAGTAAGGCTGATGCATGCAGGGGATGAGATGAAAAGCTGTAAGCCTTCTCCCTGAAAGGTGGCTGCCTTGGATCAAAGTCTAGCGCAAGCTGGACGCCAAGGTATTGGTCCAGTGTGGTGAGAATGGTAAGGCACTGCGTACCTTGTTCCAAGGTTCGTAGGTTCGAGTCTCCTTCAGCCAGAGATCAGTGTTTGTGTATATTTCGCCTGATCTTGCGAATTCCTTGCATATGTATATACATAATCGTTGGGCAATATTAAAATATTTTTTCACTGCGTTAAGCTGATAAATTAGACACATGTGAATATCCTGTATACTTTTCAAGATTGATGGACTGACTACATCGACTCAAAACTGAGGGACTGATTACCTCAAACTCCTCTTGTTCTCCACCATTCTCCTTTGTATGGACTGATGAAGACACTGTGTGGCGAAACGTTTCCTCAATAAAGATACCCAAGTGTTGCACATGTGTCTAACTTGTCAACTTATCGGTTCACTGAACCATTCATTTGCACTGCGTTAAGTAAATTGCATCCCGATGCCCCAACTTTTGCTTCCTTTTAGTTACAAAATTCGAAATTTCCAGCAACACATTTGTAAATTTCTCTCCTTGTGCTGGATATAAAATAGTTCTTCCCTTATCGTTTATTGCGTCTCCGAGGGAAGAGTTACCCTCATCGGGGCGCTTAAGGTCGATATTCACGGTATAAACTTTATATTTCCTTACTTATTCCCTGTTCTTTTATTCCTTTCGTAAAATTTGGAGGATCTTCAGGGAAAACTTTCTTGTTTTTGAGAATTATTTTTAAAGGGCCAACTGCGCTGTTCAGTTAGGTAAACTTGTTAGCTCTCTGTTGGTGCCATCGTTTGCTTAAGTGGGAAGTTGGCTCACTTCTTACCGTGCCTCGATACTTTTTATAATGAAAAAACATAGTTCCTAGAGACATGTTAATGGTGTGTGTACTCACCTATTTGTGGTTTCATGGGTCGATTCAAAGCTGTTGATCCCGCCTCTTCGTTTGTCACTACTAGATCCACTCTCTCCTTACTCCATGAGCTTTGTCATACCTCTTCCGTGTGTGTGTGTGTGAAAGGATGTGTGGGTGATGCTGAACACACACACACACACACACACACACACACACACACACACACACACACACACACACACACACACACACACACACACACACACACACACACACACACACACACACACACACACACACACACGGAAGAGGTATGACAAAGCTCATGGAGCAGGGAGACAATGGATCTAGTAGTGACAAACGAAGAGGCGGAGAGAGAGCCAAAAGACAGGAGCATGAAGGTGGGTAGGAAGGCTATATATATATATATATATTGGACAAGAAAGTACAAACAAAAATACCGTTAAACTGAATGACTTCACAAACACTTCAATGATGTTCAATGAGACTAGAAGTGAGAAAGAAACGAGAAGTTAATATTTTAAGACTAACTGCGTCGGACACATCTATTAACAGAGGAGAGAGAATAACCAAAGGAAACGAAAACAGAAAATTACTTAAGATAAACACATCTGTATACATATATATGTGTGTAAATATACTGGGAATAATAAAAGACTAGATCTAAGGGATATAATGAGCGAGAAGAAAGCTGAAATAGTCTAATTGAAACTAAACTTGAAAAAAACATGATTTAAACGACGGAGACGACTGAGTGTGCAGAAGAGACAGAGTAGAGAGAATAAAGGAGGAGAAGCACCAGTGTTGATAAAGTAAACAGTGAAAGTGAGTCACAACCTGGTGCCAAGTTCCACTAATGTTGAATCACCAGTCACATGTTTGCAAAGTCCACTGCCAGCATGGACCAGCCAGGTCTGTGTTGCATGGACCAGCCAGGTCTGTGTTGCATGGACCAGCCAGGTCTGTGTTGCATGGACCAGCCAGGTCTGTGCTGCATGGACCAGCCAGGTCTGTGCTGCATGGACCAGCCAGGTCTGTGTTGCATGGACCAGCCAGGTCTGTGCTGCATGGACCAGCCAGGTCTGTGCTGCATGGACCAGCCAGGTCTGTGTTGCATGGACCAGCCAGGTCTGTGTTGCATGGACCAGCCAGGTCTGTGTTGCATGGACCAGCCAGGTCTGTGTTGCATGGACCAGCCAGGTCTGTGTTGCATGGACCAGCCAGGTCTGTGTTGCATGGACCAGCCAGGTCTGTGTTGCATGGACCAGCCAGGTCTGTGGTGCATGGACCAGCCAGGTCTGTGGTGCATGGACCAGCCAGGTCTGTGTTGCACGGACCAGCCAGGTCTGTGTTGCATGGACCAGCTAGGTCTGTGTTACATGGACCAGCCAGGTCTGTGTTGCATGGACCAACCAGGTCTGTGTTGCATGGACCAGCCAGGTCTGTGTTGCATGGACCAGCCAGGTCTGTGTTGCATGGACCAGCAAGATCTGTGTTGCATGGACCAGCCAGGTCTGTGTTACATGGACCAGCAAGATCTGTGTTGCATGGACCAGCCAGGTCTGTGTTGCATGGACCAGCCAGGTCTGTGGTGCATGGACCAGCCAGGTCTGTGGTGCATGGACCAGCCAGGTCTGTGTTGCGCGGACCAGCCAGGTCTGTGTTGCATGGACCAGCTAGGTCTGTGTTGCATGGACCAGCCAGGTCTGTGTTGCATGGACCAGCCAGGTCTGTGTTGCATGGACCAGCCAGGTCTGTGTTGCATGGACCAGCCAGGTCTGTGTTGCATGGACCAGCAAGATCTGTGTTGCATGGACCAGCCAGGTCTGTGTTGCATGGACCAGCCAGGTCTGTGGTGCATGGATCAGCCAGGTCTGCGGTGCATGGACAAACCAGGTCTGTGTTGCACGGACCAGCCAGGTCTGTGTTGCATGGACCAGCCAGGTCTGTGTTGCATGGACCAGCCAGGTCTGTGTTGCACGGACCAGCCAGGTCTGTGTTGCATGGACCAGCCAGGTCTGTGTTGCACGGACCAGCCACGTTTGTGTTGCATGGACCAGCCAGGTCTGTCCTGCATGGACCAGCAAGATCTGTGTTGCATGGACCAGCCAGATCTGTGTTGCATGGACCAGCCAGGTCTGTGTTGCATGGACCAGCCAGGTCTGTGGTGCATGGACCAGCCAGGTCTGTGTTGCACGGACCAGCCACGTTTGTGTTGCATGGACCAGCCAGGTCTGTCCTGCATGGACCAGCAAGATCTGTGTTGCATGGACCAGCCAGGTCTGTGTTGCACGGACCAGCCAGGTCTGTGTTGCATGGACCAGCCAGGTCTGTGTTGCACGGACCAGCCAGGTCTGTGTTGCATAGACGAGCCAGGTCTGTGTTGCATGGACCAGCAAGATCTGTGTTGCATGGACCAGCCAGGTCTGTGTTGCATGGACCAACCAGGTCTGTGTTGCATGGGCCAACCAGGTCTGTGTTGCACGGACCAGCCACGTTTGTGTTGCATGGACCAGCCAGGTCTGTCCTGCATGGACCAGCAAGATCTGTGTTGCATGGACCAGCCAGATCTGTGTTGCATGGACCAGCCAGGTCTGTGTTGCATGGACCAGCCAGGTCTGTGTTGCACGGACCAGCCAGGTCTGTGTTGCATAGACCAGCCAGGTCTGTGTTGCATGGACCAGCAAGATCTGTGTTGCATGGACCAGCAAGATCTGTGTTGCACGGACCAGCCAGGTCTGTGTTGCATGGACCAGCCAAGTCTGTGTTGCATGGACCAGCCAGGTCTGTGTTGCACGGACCAGCCAGGTCTGTGTTGCATAGACGAGCCAGGTCTGTGTTGCATGGACCAGCAAGATCTGTGTTGCATGGACCAGCCAGGTCTGTGTTGCATGGACCAACCAGGTCTGTGTTGCATGGGCCAACCAGGTCTGTGTTGCATAGATCATCCAAGTCTGTGTTGTATGAACCAGCTAGGTTTGTTTTGCATGGACCAGCCAGGTCTGTGTTGTATGGACCAGCCAGGTCTGTGTTGCATGGACCAGCCAGGTCTGTGTTGCATGGACCAGCCAGGTCTGTGTTGCATGGACCAGCCAGGTCTGTGTTGCATGGACCAGCAAGATCTGTGTTGCATGGACCAGCCAGGTCTGTGTTGCATGGACCAGCCAGGTCTGTGTTGCATGGACCAGCCAGGTCTGTGTTGCATGGACCAGCCAGGTCTGTGTTGCATAGACCAGCCAGGTCTGTGTTGCATGGACCAGCCAGGTCTGAGTTGCATGGACCAGCTAGGTCTATGTTGCATGGACCAGCCAGGTCTATGTTTCATCGACCAGCCAGGTCTGTTTTGCATGGACCATCCAGGTATGTGCTGTATGGACCATCCAGGTCTGTGTTGCATGGACCAGCCAAGTCTCTGCTGCACGGACCAGCCAGGTCTGTGTTGCATGAACCAGCAAGGTCTATGCTGCATGAACCAGCCAGGTCTGTGTTGCATGGAACAGCCAGGTCTATGTTGCATGGACCAGCCAGGTCTGTGTTGTATGGACCAGCCAGGCCTGTGTTGCATGGACCAGCCAGGTCTATGTTGCATGGACCAGCCAGGTCTGTGTTGCATGGACCAGCCAGATCTGTGTTGCATGGACCAGCCAGGTCTGTGTTGCATGGACCAGCCAGGTCTATGTTGCATGGACCAGCCAGGTCTGTGTTGCATGGACCAGCCATGTCTGTGTTGCATGGTCCAGCCAGGTCTGTGTTGCATGGACCAGCCATGTCTGTGTTGCATGGACCAGCCAGGTCTGTGCTGCATGAACCAGCCAGGTCTGTGTTGCATGGACCAGCCAGGTCTGTGTTGCGTGGACCAGCCAGATCTGTGTTGCATGAACCAGCTAGGTCTGTGTTGCATGGACCAGCCAGGTCTTTGTTGCATGGAACAGCCAAGTCTGTGTTGCATGGACCAGCCAGGTCTGTGTTGCATGGACCAGCCATTTCTGTGTTGCATGGACCAGCCAGGTTTATGTTGCATGGACCAGCTAGGTCTATGTTGCATGGACCAGCCAGGTCTATGTTTCATCGACCAGCCAGGTTTGTGTTGCATGGACCATCCAGTTCTGTGCTGTATGGACCATCCAGGTCTGTGTTGCATGGACCAGCCAAGTCTCTGCTGCACGGACCAGCCAGGTCTGTGTTGCATGGACCAGCAAGGTCTGTGTTGCATGGACAAGCCAGGTCTATGCTGCATGAACCAGCCAGGTCTGTGTTGCATGGAACAGCCAGGTCTATGTTGCGTGGACCAGCCAGATCTGTGTTGCATGAACCAGCCAGGTCTGTGTTGCATGGACCAGCCAGGTCTATGTTGCATGGACCAGCCAGGTCTGTGTTGCATGGACCAGCCAGATCTGTGTTGCATGGACCAGCCAGGTCTATGCTGCATGAACCAGCCAGGTCTGTGTTGCATGGAACAGCCAGATCTATGTTGCGTGGACCAGCCAGATCTGTGTTGCATGAACCAGCCAGGTCTGTGTTGCATGGACCAGCCAGGTCTATGTTGCATGGACTAGCCAGGTCTGTGTTGCATGGACCAGCCAGATCTGTGTTGCATGGACCAGCCAGGTCTGTGCTGCATGGACCAGCCAGGTCTATGTTGCATGGACCAGCCAGGTCTGTGTTGCATGGACCAGCCATGTCTGTGTTGCATGGTCCAGCCAGGTCTGTGTTGCATGGCCCAGCCATGTCTGTGCTGCATGGACCAGCCAGGTCTGTGCTGCATGAACCAGCCAGGTCTGTGTTGCATGGACCAGCCAGGTCTATGTTGCGTGGACCAGCCAGGTCTGTGTTGCATGAACCAGCCAGGTCTGTGTTGCATGGACCAGCCAGGTCTATGTTGCATGGACCAGCCAAGTCTGTGTTGCATGGACCAGCCAGGTCTGTGTTGCATGGACCAGCCATTTCTGTGTTGCATGGACCAGCCAGGTCTATGTTGCATGGACCAGCCAGGTCTATGTTGCATGGACCAGCCATGTCTGTGTTGCATGGATCAGCCAGGTCTGTGTTGCATGGACCAGCCATGTCTGTGTTGCATGGACCAGCCATGTCTGTGTTGCATGGACCAGCCAGGTCTGTGCTGCATGGACCAGCCATGTCTGTGTTGCATGGACCAGCCAGGTCTGTACTGCATGGACCAGCCATGTCTGTGTTGCATGGACCAGCCAGGTCTGTGTTGCATGGACCAGCCAGGTCTGTGCTGCATGGACCAGCCAGGTCTATGTTGCATGGACCAGCCAGGTCTGTGTTGCATGGACCAGCCATGTCTGTGTTGCATGGACCAGCCAGGTCTGTGCTGCATGGACCAACCATGTCTGTGTTGCATCGGCCAGCCAGGTCTGTTCTGCATGGACCAGCCATGTCTTTGTTGCATGGACCTGCCAGGTCTGTGCTGCATGGACCAGCCATGTCTGTGTTGCATGGACCAGCCAGGTCTGTGCTGCATGGACCAGCAATGTTTGTGTTGCATGGACCAGCCAGGTCTGTGCTGCATGGACCAGCCATGTCTGTGTTGCATGGACCAGCCAGGTCTGTGCTGCATGGACCAGCCAGGTCTGTGTTGCATGGACCAGCCAGGTCTGTGCTGCATGGACCAGCCATATCTGTGTTGCATGGACCAGCCAGGTCTGTGTTGCATGGACCAGCCAGGTCTGTGCTGCATGGACCAGCCATATCTATGTTGCATGGACCAGCCAGGTCTGCGTTGCATGGACCAGCCATGTCTATGTTGCATGGACCAGCCAGGTCGCTGCTGCATGGACCAGCCATGTCTGTGTTGCATCGACCAGCCAGGTCTGTGCTGCATGGACCAGCCATGTCTGTGTTGCATGGACCAGCCATGTCTGTGTTGCATGGACCAGCCAGGTCTGTGTTGCATGGACCAGCCAGGTCTGTGCTGCATGGACCAGCCAGGTCTATGTTGCATGGACCAGCCAGGTCTGTGTTGCATGGACCAGCCATGTCTGTGTTGCATGGACCAGCCATGTCTGTGCTGCATGGACCAGCCATGTCTGTGTTGCATGGACCAGCCAGGTCTGTGCTGCATGGACCAACCATGTCTGTGTTGCGTGGGCCAGCCAGGTCTGTTCTGCATGGACCAGCCATGTCTTTGTTGCATGGACCAGCCAGGTCTGTGCTGCATGGACCAGCCATGTCTGTGTTGCATGGACCAGCCAGGTCTGTGCTGTATGGACCAGCAATGTTTGTGTTGCATGGACCAGTCAGGTCTGTGCTGCATGGACCAGCCATGTCTGTGTTGCATGGACCGGCCAGGTCTGTGCTGCATGGACCAGCCATGTCTGTGTTGCATGGACCAGCCAGGTCTGTGCTGCATGGACCAGCAATGTTTGTGTTGCATGGACCAGCCAGGTCTGTGCTGCATGGACCAGCCATGTCTGTGTTGCATGGACCAGCCAGGTCTGTGCTGCATGGACCAGTCATGTCTTTGTTGCATGGACCAGCCAGGCCTGTGCTGCATGGACCAGCCAGGTCTGTGTTGCATGGACCAGCCAGGTCTGTGCTGCATGGATCAGCCATATCTGTGTTGCATTGACCAGCCAGGTCTGTGCTGCATGGACCAGCCAGGTCTGTGTTGCATGGGCCAG
>NC_091292.1:101254498-101279498 GCF_038502225.1 Cherax quadricarinatus
TACACTGACGTCAGTAGCAGCTATTGTGCCCAGACACTGACGTCAGCAGCAGCTATTGTGCCCAGGCACTGACGTCAGCAGCAGCTATTGTGCCCAGACACTGACGTCAGCAGCAGCTATTGTGCCCAGACACTGATGTCAGTAGCAGCTATTGTGACCAGACACTGACGTCAGCATCAGCTATTGTGCCCAGACACTGACGTCAGCAGCAGCTATTGTGCCCAGACACTGACGTCAGTAGCAGCTATTGTGCCCAGACACTGACGTCAGCAGCAGCTATTGTGCCCAGACACTGACGTCAGCAGCAGCTATTGTGCCCAGACACTGACGTCAGCAGCAGCTATTGTGCCCAGACACTGATGTCAGTAGCAGCTATTGTGCCCAGACACTGACGTCAGCAGCAGCTATTGTGCCCAGACACTGACGTCAGCAGCAGCTATTGTGCCCAGACACTGACGTCGGCAGCAGCTATTGTGCCCAGATACTGACGTCAGCAGCAGCTATTGTGCCCAGACACTGACGTCAGCATCAGCTATTGTGGCCAGACACTGATATCAGTAGCAACTATTGTGCCCAGACACTGATGTCAGTAGCAACTATTGTGCTCAGACACTGACGTCAGCAGCAGCTATTGTGCCCAGACACTGATGTCAGTAGTAATTATTGTGCCCAGACACTGACGTCAGCAGCAGCTATTGTACCCAGACACTGATGTCAGAAGCAACTATTGTTCCCAGACACTGACGTCAGTAGCAGCTATTGTGCAGTAGTAGCAGTAGTAGTAGTAACAGCGTCAAGAGTGCTGTTAACATTAATCTTTAAGCTCTCTCTAATCTCTAATCAACGTGTTTGTCCGGTCCTTTCTACTTTATTTCTATGGTTTTCCTAGAACCCACAAAACTGATGTTGCTCTTCGTGCAATGATTTTCCTCTGGAGGTTCTGTCTCTTGTTCTCTACAGTCCTGACTGGTCAGAACTCTTACCCGAACTCTCAAGACTTCATCGGTAATATTCGCTTTTACGATGTACTCAGCATTCCCAGAGTGAAGGCCAATGAAGAGTCATTTAATCTGCCTATTCCCATTGATGACTTGAAATAATTTACCTTTGAGTGAACTCTAATTGTTTTCAGGATAAATTTTGTTCTCAAAATTTGTGGCTTTGCTGTAGGTTCTCTACCCTCTGTACTTGTTAACCTTTGTATGGAGTATTTTGAAGCAGTTCTTACTAATCTTGAGGTACATCCTTCTGGCTGACTTCACTATATAGATGACGTCTTCATTCAATGACCGCTTCACTCTGGTCTCTCCCAATCTCTTAGTGATGTTCTTAACAAGTTGCGCCTTCTGTCAAGTTCAAAGCTGAGTGGGAACGTAACTCTTTGCTTTCTTTCCTTGTTGTTTATGTCCACCGCTCTGAGAGGGGCTTGTTCTTTTTCTGTTTACCGCAAGCCGATGGACAGTGGTATGTACACTCACTACTTTTAACATTCTCCTTCTGTCATGAACAGTGTTCTTGCTTCTCTTTTCTTTCGTGTTCTCCGCATTTGTGATTTTCAATTTCTCTCGCCTTGGTTACTCTTCCGATTTCATAAATTTCTCCTACTCTCACGTTAAGCGAACGATCTTCTCTCCCAAACACACTATTCCAGGGAAATCTGCGGGTCCTTGTCTTTTCTATGTTTCCAGTCATCAAAATCTGTAGGCCCTTGCCTTTTCTACGTTTCCAGTCATCAAAATCTGCAGATCCTTGCCTTTTCTACGTTTCCAGTCATCAAAATCTGCAGATCCTTGCCTTTCCTACGTTTCCAGTCATCAAAATCTGCAGATCCTTGCCTTTCCTACGTTTCCAGTCATCAAAATCTGCAGATCCTTGCCTTTCCTACGTTTCCAGTCATCAAAATCTGCAGATCCTTGCCTTTCCTACGTTTCCAGTCATCATAATCTAATCAATGCCTTCCGTCATCTAAACATTGAGCTTTCTTTCCTTTAAACTAATACCCGTCGCAGTAATCTTACACATACTTGATCTCCCATCATTGAGGCTTCCAGTGTCTGCTCCAGTTTTTATTCTTCCAGTCCTCTCCAATACTTTAGCGAAACTGGCCGCACTCTCTCTCTGACAGACTTAAAGAGCAAGAAAGATGTATTCGCCTTGGTGACACTCGAGGCGTGGGTGAGAGATAAAAGAGACACTCGAAGCGTGGGTGAGAGATAAAAGAGACACTCGAAGCGTGGGTGAGAGACAATAGAGACACTCGAAGCGTGAGTGAGAGATAATAGAGACACTCGAGGCACGGTTGAGAGGAGAAATAATAGAGACATTCGAGGCGTGGTTGAGAGATTATAGAGACACTCTAGGCGTAGTTGAGAGATAATAGAGACACTCGAGGCGTGGGTGACAGATAAAAGAGACACCTGAGGAGTGACATAATAGAGACACTCGAGGCGTGGGTGAGAGATAATAGAGAAACTGAGGTATCTCTCACCATCATTCATCTCAACCATTAAGGTTTTTCTTGTCGTCCCTGAAGCTCCGTCAAGTGAGTTCCTGTGTTGTCTTCCTCCCTTACACTCCACACCCTTAACGTCTTTTTCTCCCTTTAATGGCACCGTCCCCTATTTCCCCGATCTACATCCCTTATTGGCTCGGCTTCTACCCCTAATTCTCCTATCCAGGGGATACTACCAACCCTTTCCCAGGATACCACCCACAAGAGTCCGCTAGGTGAAAGGGGTTCGATAGCCAGCACAACATGCGGTCGTGCTGGCTATCGAACTTTGGTCCCTTCTAGTGTTGGCCTACCAGTCACCCCTTAGACTACACTCCTGACGTTCCCTTGAAAGTTGTAGCAATTGGACTTTTTTGTATTTTCCACTTCATCTTTCAATTCCTCTTTCCATCCGTCTCTCCCTTTCTCACTTCTCTCACATCTCTTTCTTTCTTATTCCTCTTCCCTTCATATTTCTCTTTATTTTTCTGCTTTAGTTCCACCTCTCTCCTCTTGCTTCTGATTCTTTCCTCTTGCTCGCTCTTTCTCCATTTCATTTCTTCGTTTTTAAATTTTTCTTCTTTCTCCTCCTCCATTACCATGGGCCACACAGTGGCCCTAGTTACCGTGGGCCACATAGTACTGATTGGTCACCGTGGGCCATACAGTGCTGACTGGTCACCGTGGGCCACACAGTACTGACTAGACACTGCGGGCCACACAGTGCTGACTGGCCACTGCGGGCCACACAGTGCTGACTGGCCACTGCGGGCCACACAGTGCTGACTGGCCACACTCACATGACAGAAGAGGTGTCTGGTCATGACGTGAATAATATTTGTGCAAGCTTGTGTGAGGGGTATCCCTTAAACAGCGAGTGTGAGGATACCAACAGCGAGTGTAGGGATACCAACAGTGAGTGTGGGGATACCAACAGTGAGTGTGGGGATACCAACAGCGAGTGTTGGGATACCAACAACGAGTGTGGGGATACCAACAGCGAGTTTGGGGATACCAACAGCGAGTGTGGGGATACCAACAGCGAGTGTGGGGATACCAACAGTGAGTGTGTGGATAAGAACAGTGACTGTGGGGATACCGACAGTGATTGTGATACACCAACAGTGAGTGGGGGATATCAACAGTGAGTGTGGGGGATACCAACAGTGTAGGTATCCGAGCAGTGTGGGTATAAAACAGTGTGAGTATACCAACAGTGTGTGAGTATATCAACAATGGGTGTGGGGATACGAGCAATGAGAGTGATATACAAACAGTGAGTGTAGGGATACCAACAGTGAATGTGGATATCTCAACAGTGTAGGTAGTCTAACTGTGTGGGTATGCCAACAGTGTGAGAACACCAACAGTGAGGATATACCAACAGTGTGGGCATTCTAACAGTGTACATTTTCCAACAGTATGGGTATACCAACAGTGTGAGAATACCAACAGTGTGAGGATACCAACAGTGTGAGGATACCAACAGTTTGAGGATACCAACAGTGTGAGGATACCACCAGTGGGGGGATACCCAGAATGTGTGTGGGTGAATGTTCATTTAGTTCTATATGTAATACTGTAGTTAATGTCGTGTTCATGCTGTATTTAGTGGCGTTACAGCAACATCCTCACTGGCCTGAGTGGCCATATTAATCACTGCTTTGTGAAATAAAACACAGAAAAAACATAAGGAATTGTGGGAAAATACTTTTTATTACGAGAAACCACGAGAAATTAATATCCCCCAAAAAACAGAACACGACATACACACACACACACACACACACACACACACACACACACACTTACAAAAACTACAACACAAGCTTCAACACAGTATTACTCACACCATCAACACCTCAAGGTCTCAACAGGATCTTGGAAGATAATCCCACATTTTTTTATCTTCCACTCATAACTCTTTTATCTGTGAACTTCCTACAGTAAATTTATTGCATGTACCATAGCACGGACGAGCTGTTTTCCAGGACATATTCACTTGTTCCTGGCGCTGGGAAAAAAACCTCTATAAATATAGTTTAAAATGTTTCTCATGCGTAGATATTCTCCATTTTTTCGTAGTGTGTTGTGTGTGGCTTAGCCTGTATGTAAACAAAAATATTTATTAAGTATTATTAAGCACAATGGTGGAATTTAAGATTAAGTATAATTTAGGTCACACTGGAAATATACACAAAAGTTACCTTTACTTAACAAGAGATTTTAATAGGAACAGAAAGAGGCTAGAGACCTCTAGTGACCAAAACTTCTAATCAACGAGCGTGGCTGAGATGGGGTGCGCATCCTTCAGTTTATGTGGTACCTCGAGTTACGAACAGCTCCCAGCTCGATTAATTATGTAAGTGTATTTTTGTAAGTATTTTTGTAAGTGTGTTTTTGAAGGTCTGCAATGGACTAATCTAATTTATATTATTCCTTATGGGAACAAATTCGTTCGGTAACGGCACTCGAACAGCCTTCTGGAACGAATTAAGTTCGTAACTCGAGGTACCACTTTCCATATACACCTAAACTTAACCTTCATCCCGTCACTAGGATTACAATGTTTCTGACTGCCGGTTTACAGGTGACATGCAGCCTTGATGATACTCGAGTAGTGGAATTAATCAATAAACCGGAGAAGAAAGCATGGCAAACCTAACAAGCTAAGCATGAAGAAGGTAAATCCTACCAAACCAACCAACCCTGAGGAATTAAAACAAATCCTTCCACCTCAATCTAGAGGAACACAAACAAATCCTAACAAGCTAACCAAAACGAATGCAAACAAAATCCTATCTCAACCTAGAAGACAGCAGACAAATCAAAATACACCAAACAATCCAGAGGAAGACAAACAACTGCCAATAAATAAAATATAATAAAATCTACAAGAAGACAAATACAGTATAAGAACATCATAACAGAAGCTCGGAGAACTGAATCTCGAAGACGCTGAAATTAGAGCCAACTCCGCATAGACAATTCCCTGACACTGCAACACTAAGGTCGACCAGGCTGGAAGAAACAATATTAAATACCCCGTTGTTGACCTAACACCCAAGCGGCCACATCGCCTCGTGCAACGCAAATACCTTGTAATGACTTTGTCGGATACACACGCTGTGCAATCTGCATGAAATGAGTCAATAAGGTCGATTCTTGTTGTACATTACGGCGTGGGACTGTTTAATATACACAGGGTTAGTGCCAGCGCTGTGATATGCCACCGCCAAACATACCCTCAACACACACACACACACACACACACACACACACACACACACACACACACACACACACACACACACACACACACACACACACACACACACACACACACACACACACTCACACACACACACACACACACACATACACACAGTTATATTCACCTTAATAGGCAAGCAATTTGCGTGCAGTTTAGCGTGTGCAATGAACACGTAATGGGTACACCTTGTGCGGATTAATAAACAGTGGAAGAACACGCAGGCTTAATGGAGTACCTGTGTTCAGTGTCTCTCGTATCTCCTTACCTACGACGCTGTTCATTTGCCTACGTACACACCGACTCTCGTACATTTTCCTATATGTAACATAGGTTGTATATTTTCCTGAATGCATTAGTGTGTACCGGACTAGTGGGAAAGGAAGGCACGAAAGTAACTAATCTCTTTACGTGATAATATGTTAAGATTATTGTGGATAATGACAGTAAAGGATCTCTTATTTGGGATATTAGAAATTTTAATTAAACCGGAGCTACGAATTGTGATAATCAAATTGGGTGCAAATGGGGTATTGCAGAGAATATTGAAGAAAAGATACGTTCCTACACACACACACACACACACACTCACGAACACACGAACCATTACAAAGAACGAAACGTCATTCCAATGAAATCGTCTTAAGGAACTTCCGCATTTATTTTCACATGTAAGATAAACTGAAGACATTGCTAAAATAATGGAGACAGGAAAGGTAATGTGACCTTACATTGTATCTCCCTGGATGCTGATAGAAGGAGCAGAAGCCCTGTACAAGCCACCGCAGTTAAAATAATTATTATATACACATAGACGAATATAAATCACAATACTGTGGCTGGAAAAATCCACCTCTACCTTAGAGTTCAGATCCTTAGGTCCTATACGCCTACATTAGGCGTATAAGATCTGTACAAGAGTAGTAAAGTGTACTGAGTACTTTGTGCTCCAGTAGGTGTACTGATTATATTGTACTCTCGTAAGAGTGCTGAATACCCTACACACCTGCATCAGTCGTACTCACACAAGAACTTCTGTAATATTTGATTGCCCGACAGTTTCACCATAGGCACACCTTCCCTGGTATATATTTCGTAGCTGTGCTTTAGTTCCCGCGTTCTCTCGCAATATATTCCGCTGGTAGCAGCGGGAATATATTCGGAGTAAACAGTCCAGTGATCTCGACAGCAATTTTAACAGCAGTCTCGTTTTTCACAGCTGAACTCTCGTAAATAACACTGTCAGCTGCGGGACTCTCTGAATGATAGTATGAGTCTGGGATGAGGCCTGCAGGCAGGCTATTTTGGTAGGGCAGATAATTTTCTTCCTCCTTGCTTTCGAAACCTAGGTTAATCTGAGTTAAAAGCAAAGATTTTCTAGTCAAAACTAACCCACCCTTAGCTAAATGAATGTAGCATATCCTAAGTTAGGTTAATCTATAATCCTAATATACTTTAACCTAGACAAGCCTTATTTAACCTAACTTAGTTTATTCAAAGCCATCTTAGGCGAGCATAACCTAAGCTAACGTAACTTACCCTAACGCAAGTTAACATAGCCTTCCCTTTATCCTAAGCCAACGAAAAAAAAAAATCTTTAACTTCATTCTGTTGTCAGCTTTTTTCATAAGTTCGTGAACACGCCAGACATCGAACCCCGAATTTCAAGGAAGGGTTCCTTTCCGAACCTACGCTACCCTGATATTTACGTTCAAACTAGTTACCCCCATAACTTTCTTTAAAGCTCTCTTACACGAGTTCTCCAGTATATTTATTCCAAATAAAGTGTCCTTATTTGAATGTACATTCACGATGTACTGCTCTGTCAGTGTTCAGCCCTGAACACTTAACTTAATCCCACTGATAAAAAATGTACGTGATTACACCATTGGCAGGACGAGCAAGCGGTATCTCGTGTCATCCAGGGCGTCATTATTTCACTTGCGTAATTTCGAGTAATTACGCAGGTTGTACGCTGGCTGGCTGGCTGGCTGGGCTACTTAGAGCTTTTCTGAGTTAGTACACTTGTGTTCCACTGTGAGTGTTGCATAGTTGGTGATGTGGCGCCATTGTTAGTGTCGTATAGTTGGTGTTGTGGTACAATTGTGGGAGTGGTATAGTCGGTGCTGTTACGCCATTGTGAGTGTTTCATAGTTAGTATTATGACACCCTTGTGAGTGTTGCATAGTTAGTATTGTGGCACAATAGAGAGTGTTGCATAGGTAGTATTGTGACATCATTGTAAGTGTTGCATAGTATTGTGGCACCATTGTGAGTGCTGAATAGTTGGTGTTGTGGCACCATTGTGAGTGTTGAATAGTTGGCTTTGTGGCACCATTGTAAGTGTTGTGCTGTGGCACTGTTGTGGGTGTTACATAGTTTGTGTTGTGGCACCATTGTAAGAGTTATGTGTTGAGGCACCATGGTGGGTGTTACATAGTTTGTATTGTTGCACCACTGTAAATGTTGTGTGTTCTGGCACCATTGTGTGTATTACAGTGCTGTTACTGTGGAACCATTGTGGTTGTTGCATCTTTGCTATTTGTGTGTGGCACAGGGCCACTCTGGTGTGTGGCACAGGGCAACTCTAGTGTGTGTGGCAGAGGGCCACTCTGGTGAGTGGCAGAGGGCCACTCTAGTGTGTGGCAGAGGGCCACTCTAGTGCGTGGCAGAGGGCCACTCTAGTGTGTGGGAGAGGGCCACTCTAGTGTGTGGCAGAGGGGCACTCTAGTGTGTGGCACAGGGCCACTCTGGTGTGTGGCACAGGGCCACTGAAGCGAGAGGTTACAGTGAAACTATTAAGTCATTTTGAACACTAAATAATGACTAACATGTAACACTCACACACAACAATAGTGCCATAATTGGTCTGCCTTTGTTGAGGTACTGTGAGAGTAATGGCATGTGTATATGTATATGTGCGTGTGTGTGTGTGTGTATCCAGAGAGAGAGAGAGAGAGACAGGCGACAGACAGACAGACATAGAGAGATAATGCAAGATAACAGTCCGATGTATGTTAGTGAGGTGCGTGTCAGACATACACTGAGTCCCTTCACTCACACAAGGAAAAATAAAACTCCATTCCCTCGGCATGAAGCAATCACGTTAAGATGACATTGATCTGCGAGTCTCTCCAGGCAATTGTTTTCATCCTCCGTCTTTCCTGTAGGCTGGTAGCACTCTCAGTGACGAGAGAGAGAGAGAGAGAGAGAGAGAGAGAGAGAGAGGAGTTAGAAAGCTACGTACTTTAGCTCACAAGAGAGTTAACCTTGTTGATTAGCTCACCGCCGAGACCTACCTACACAGGAGAGTCAAGTTATCGGGTGTTGCAGTTAATTGGTAACTGGCGTTAAATTATTGAACACTAGAGCCAAGAAGAAAATATTTCTCCTCACTGAGAAGTTTCCTGCAAGAAATTGTTTTCTCCTCAGGAATTTTGTTTTTCTTACGAAGATGAAAAATTTCCTTCACGTAGACACACAGACACACACACACACACAAAGGGCCGGAAGGTGGAGCACCCAGCCTCAAGGAAATTTTCTAGGGACAACCCCAGTCCCTTTCCTTGCTGGCACTACTGTAGGTCCGCCCTCACGTCCCCAGCACCAGCACTAATACCAAACTTCCTCTCCTCTTATCCCCACAATCTCTCTCTCTCTCTCTCTCTCTCCTCCTTCTTCCCTGCTTGAAACCTTATCACTGACAGCTCCTTCCCCGGCCGTGATGTGCACACCAGTCCCAACCCAACCTATTCCCACTCCTTTTAGATAATCAAAATGCAGAAAGACTTGGCAACGTAAACGAGTATATGCCAAGGGAAAGAAAACTCGGAGTATGCGACACAGATACAGATGGTTTATTAAACAAGAGTGATTAGTTTAACGAATTCCTGAGTTAACTCCAGAAACTGTAGCTATCACAGAGACAAAGCTGACCAAAATGATATCAGATGCATTGTTTCCAGCAGGATATCAAGTAATAAGGAAAGTCAGAAGAAACAAAGGAGGCAGAGAAGTTGCACTGTTAATCAGAAATCAACAAAGATTTGAAGAGGCGAGGGTGCTAAAGACACACGAAGCAAATAACTTCATAGTGAGCACAGTTAAGACTAAGAGGCCTAAAGTAGTAGATGCAATCCATATAATAGTAGGAGACAGACACGAATATGAAGACAACAACAAAGCAATAGTTGACATCATAGCAGACACAGCTAGGAGTGCACACAGGGCTAAAACACAGCTGATCATCATGGATGATTTCAACCACAAGGAAACAGATTTGGAGAGCTAGACAAGAGAGAGAGAGAGAGAGAGAGAGAGAGAGAGAGAGAGAGAGAGAGAGAGAGAGAGAGAGAGAGAGAGAGAGAGAGAGAGAGAGAGAGAGAGAGAGAGAGAGAGAGAGAACGAGCGAATTGTGAACTGAGAGGGGAAAATGAGCCAGCAAGACTGGTCCTGGTATTTACCGCTAGTACATCTGACTAAGGTGAAACACAATAGCCCCTGAGTGCTAGCAGCCATGTGGTAATGAACTCGTAGTGCCTCGTGGAGCTGAACGTAGAGTGAAGGGCAGCAGCTGGAGGGCGCGAGAACCTAGTCTTTAGAAGAGGGAACTTCGAGGAAATGAGAGAATTCTTGAAGGCAGCGCAGCGAGAAAGAACTGGAAGGAAAGTCAGCGAATGAGACGATGGAATACCAATACACAAATAATCCGCACATAGGAGAATGAAACTTTGTAACGACGTTTCAGTCCAACTTGTACCATTAACTGTATTGTTCCAGTCTCGGTAATGTGCCATTTTTTTTCTAATCCTGATGGAATACCAGTGGAAAGTTCTGTAAGGCAGAGAACTTCATAACCAGAAGTTGAAACAGATGCAGAGAGACAAACAAATGAACAGCATAAAGGCAAAGAAAACCTAGAGAAAACAAAAGGAGAGACGAGAAGAGAGAAGTAAACACATTAACTGGGAACGAATGTGCTAGAGTAAGGAGAGAAACTAACAAAAACTTGACTGGCAGGACAAGATAGACTAAGTCTGAACCATAACGTCTTCACAGCCACACCAAAAGAATGACGGCAGTAAAAGTCTAGCTAATTCGAAATGAGGAGAGAATGAGTTGTTGATCAAATGATTTGAAGATGTATTCTCAGTGGAAATAAGATCAACACCAGAAAACGTAAGGTCAATCAAGGTTCACTGGAAAGCACTGGACGTCATGCACACAGCAGGGAAAGACGTGAAAAAAAGTTTTGATGGAACTGGATACGTCAAAGACAGTAGCACCTGACAAGGTGCCACTATTGATTATGTGTGTGTATGTGTGCGAGTGTGTGTGTGTGTGTGTGTGTGTGTGTGTGTGTGTGTGTGTGTGTGTGTGTGTGTGTGTGTGTGTTTTAAAACTGGAGATCTGAAAGTGTTGCTGGACTTCTATTGTTCTTTGATGTAGAAAACTCTCCTTAGGCAGCGTTTTACATGCTGATGAGAGCTTACGTTCTTTTTCTTGGTGATGTTATGCCGGTACCTTGATGCTACGCACCTGTAACTTGATGCTACACACCTGTACCTTGATGCTACGCACCTGTACCTTGATGATACGCACCTGTAACTTGATGTTACACACCTGTACCTTGATGCTACGCACCTGTACCTTGATGCTACGCACCTGTAACTTGATGCTACACACCTGTACCTTGATGCTACACACATGTATCTTGATGCTACACACCTGTACCTTGATGCTACACACATGTACCTTGATGCTACGCACCTGTACATTGATGCTACACACATGTACCTTGATCCTATTCACATGTACCTTGATGCTACACGCCTGTACCTTGATGCTACACATGTACCTTGATACTACACACCTGTACCTCAGTGCTACAAACCTGTACCTCGATGCTACACACCTGTACCTCAATGCTACACACCTGTACCTCAATGCTACACACCTGTACCTCAATGCTACACACCTGTACCTCAATGCTACACACCTGTACCTCAATGCTACACACCTGTACCTCAATGCTACACACCTGTACCTCAATGCTACACACCTGTACCTCAATGCTACACACCTGTACCTCAATGCTACACACCTGTACCTCAATGCTACACACCTCTACCTCAATGCTACACACCTGTACCTCAATGCTACACACCTCTACCTCAATGCTACACACCTCTACCTCAATGCTACACACCTGTACCTCAATGCTACACACCTCTACCTCAATGCTACACACCTCTACCTCAATGCTATACACCTCTACCTCAATGCTACACACCTGTATCTCAATGCTACACACCTGTATCTCAATGCTACACACCTCTACCTCAATGCTACATACCTGTACCTCAATGCTACACACCTGTACCTCAATGCTACACACCTCTACCTCAATGCTACACACCTGTACCTCAATGCTACACACCTCTACCTCAATGCTACACACCTGTACCTCAATGCTACACACCTCTACCTCAATGCTACACACCTGTACCTCAATGCTACACACCTCTACCTCAATGCTACACACCTGTACCTCAATGCTACACACCTCTACCTCAATGCTACACACCTGTACCTCAATGCTACACACCTCTACCTCAATGCTACACACCTCTACCTCAATGCTATACACCTCTACCTCAATGCTACACACCTCTACCTCAATGCTACACACCTCTACCTCAATGCTACACTCCTCTACCTCAATGCTATACACCTCTACCTCAATGCTACACACCTGTACCTCAATGCTACACACCTCTACCTCAATGCTATACACCTCTACCTCAATGCTACACACCTCTACCTCAATGCTACACACCTCTACCTCAATGCTACACACCTGTACCTCAATGCTACACACCTGTACCTCAATGCTACACACCTGTACCTCAATGCTACACACCTCTACCTCAATGCTACACACCTCTACCTCAATGCTACACACCTCTACCTCAATGCTACACACCTCTACCTCAATGCTACACACCTGTACCTCAATGCTACACACCTGTACCTCAATGCTACACACCTCTACCTCAATGCTACACACCTCTACCTCAATGCTACACACCTCTACCTCAATGCTACACACCTCTACCTCAATGCTACACACCTCTACCTCAATGCTACACACCTCTACCTCAATGCTACACACCTCTACCTCAATGCTACACACCTCTACCTCAATGCTACACACCTCTACCTCAATGCTACACACCTCTACCTCAATGCTACACACCTCTACCTCAATGCTACACACCTCTACCTCAATGCTACACACCTCTACCTCAATGCTACACACCTCTACCTCAATGCTACACACCTCTACCTCAATGCTACACACCTCTACCTCAATGCTACACACCTCTACCTCAATGCTACACACCTCTACCTCAATGCTACACACCTCTACCTCAATGCTACACACCTCTACCTCAATGCTACACACCTCTACCTCAATGCTACACACCTCTACCTCAATGCTACACACCTGTACCTCAATGCTACACACCTCTACCTCAATACTACACACATCTACCTCAATGCTACACACCTGTACCTCAATGCTACACACCTGTACCTCAATGCTACACACCTCTACCTCAATGCTACACACCTCTACCTCAATGCTACACACCTGTACCTCAGTCCTACACACCTGTACCTCAATGCTACACACCTCTACCTCAATGCTACACACCTGTACCTCAATGCTACACACCTCTACCTCAATGCTACACACCTCTACCTCAATGCTACACACCTGTACCTCAGTCCTACACACCTGTACCTCAATGCTACACACCTCTTCCTCAATGCTACACACCTCTACCTCAATGCTACACACCTGTACCTCAATGCTACACACCTGTACCTCAATGCTACACACTTCTACCTCAATGCTACACACCTCTACCTCAATGCTACACACCTCTACCTCAATGCTACACACCTGTACCTCAATGCTACACACCTCTACCTCAATGCTACACACCTCTACCTCAATGCTACACACCTGTACCTCAATGCTACACACCTCTACCTCAATGCTACACACCTCTACCTCAATGCTACACACCTGTACCTCAATGCTACACACCTGTACCTCAATGCTACACACCTGTACCTCAATGCTACACACCTGTACCTCAATGCTACACACCTGTACCTCAATGCTACCTCTACCTCACCTGTACCTCAATGCTACACACCTGTACCTCAATGCTACACACCTCTACCTCAATGCTACACACCTCTACCTCAATGCTACACACCTCTACCTCAATGCTACACACCTCTACCTCAATGCTACTCACCTCTACCTCAATGCTACACACCTCTACCTCAATGCTACACACCTCTACCTCAATGCTACACACCTGAACCTCAATGCTACACACTGTACCTCAATGCTACACACCTGTACCTCAATGCTACACACCACCTCTGCTACACACCTCTACCTCAATGCTACACACCTCTACCTCAATGCTACACACCTGTACCTCAATGCTACACCTCTACCTCAATGCTACCTCAATGCTACACCTGTACCTCAATGCTACACACCTGTACCTCAATGCTACACACAGTACCTCAATGCTACACACCTACCTCAATGCTACACACCTGTACCTCAATACACCTCTACCTCAATGCTACACACCTGTACCTCAATGCTACACACCTCTACCTCAATGCTACACACCTCCTCAATGCTACACACCTGAACCTCAATGATACACACCTCTACCTCAATGCTACACACCTCTACCTCAGTGCTACACACCTCTACCTGCTACACACCTCTACCTCAATGCTACACACCTGTATCTCAATGCTACACACCTGTACCTCAATGCTACACACCTGTACCTCAATGCTACACACCAGTACCTCAATGCTACACACCTGAACCTCAATGCTACACACCTGTACCTCAATGCAACACACCTCTACCTCAATGCTACACACCTGTACCTCAATGCTACACACCTCTACCTCAATGCTACACACCTCTACATCAATGCTACACACCTGAACCTCAATGCTACACACCTGTACCTCAATGCAACACACCTCTACCTCAATGCTACACACCTGTACCTCAATGCTACACACCTCTACCTCAATGCTACACACCTGTACCTCAATGCTACACACCTCTACCTCAATGCTACACACCTGAACCTCAATGCTACACACCTGAACCTCAATGCTACACACCTCTACCTCAATGCTACACACCTCTACCTCAATGGTACACACCTCTACCTCAATGCTACACACCTGAACCTCAATGCTACACACCTGAACCTCAATGCTACACACCTGTACCTCAATGCTACACACCTGTACCTCAATGCTACACACCTCTACCTCAATGCTACACACCTGAACCTCAATGCTACACACCTCTACCTCAATGCTACACACCTCTACCTCAATGCTACACACCTCTACCTCAATGCTACACACCTGAACCTCAATGCTACACACCTGAACCTCAATGCTACACACCTGTACCTCAATGCTACACACCTCTACCTCAATGCTACACACCTCTACCTCAATGCTACACACCTCTACCTCAATGCTACACACCTCTACCTCAATGCTACACACCTGAACCTCAATGCTACACACCTGAACCTCAATGCTACACACCTGTACCTCAATGCTACACACCTGTACCTCAATGCTACACACCTGTACCTCAATGCTACACACCTCTACCTCAATGCTACACACCTGTACCTCAATGCTACACACCTCTACCTCAATGCTACACACCTGTACCTCAATGCTACACACCTGTACCTCAATGCTACACACCTCTACCTCAATGCTACACACCTGTACCTCAATGCTACACACCTGTACCTCAATGCTACACACCTGGCAAACCTTTAGCGTTTTTTTTATTTTTATATATTTTTTTGCTGTGGTGAAATTAATTTTTTTATATATAAAGTCGCTGGTCATGTAATATATTTTTTTTGTTCCTCTGATTTGAATTTAATGCTAAGAAATTAAAAGATTTTTATCTTATGTCTCTTCAGTGTGTACTCAGCTGATTGTGGTTGCAGGGGTCGAGACTCAGCTCCTGGCCCCGCCTCTTCACTGAGTGCTAGTAGGTCCTCTCTCTCCCTGCTCCATGAGCTTTATCATACCTCATCTTAAAGCTAAGTATGGTTCCTGCCTCCACTACATCACTTGCTAGGCTATTCCACTTCCTGACAACTCTGTTGTTGAAGAAATACTTCCTAACATCCCTTTGACTCATCTGATTCTTCAACTTCCAATTGTAACCCCTTGTTTCTGTGTCCAATCTCTGGAACATCCTGTCTCCGTCCACCTTGCCTATTCCACGTACTATTTTGCATGTTGTTATCACGTCTCCCCTAACCCACCTGTCCTCTATGTGTGTGTGTGTGTGTGTGTGTGTGTGTGTGTGTGTGTGTGTGCGTGTGTGTGTGTGTGTTTGTACTCATGTACATAAAAGCTCTTGAAATGAAAATGCAAAATACAGAGGTTTCAGGAGGTGGTAAAAGGCAGTGAAGCTCACGGTGAAGCCTGATAAATATGTCAGTGCTGGAAAAAAATTGTCTTCCTTGGCAAGAATCCAGAAACACATCAACATTTTTCTCCATTTGCTAATGTCTCTCCTGGGAATTTGTTCCATTTGTTCCATTTGTTTTATTCCTTCACGATGTTTGTGCTTTCACTAGAAAGCTATCCTGGCAACGTTGTATTCTTCACGTTGCCTTTAGTAATACTGAATTTTCTCAAATGCTTCATGGCAACACTGCATTCTTCAACCTTCCTGATGACAACACTTTCTTCCTCAACCTGCCTTAGTAACACTTTCTTCCTCAACCTGCCTCAGTAACACTTTCTTCCTCAACCTGCCTCAGTAACACTTTCTTCCTCAACCTGCCTCAGTAACACTTTCTTCCTCAACCTGCCTCAGTAATACTTTCTTCCTCAACCTGCCTTAGTAACACTTTCTTCCTCAACCTGCCTCAGTAATACTTTCTTCCTCAACCTGCCTCAGTAACACTTTCTTCCTCAACCTGCCTCAGTAATACTTTCTTCCTCAACCTGCCTCAGTAATACTTTCTTCCTCAACCTGCCTCAGTAATACTTTCTTCCTCAACCTGCCTCAGTAATACTTTCTTCCTCAACCTGCCTCAGTAACACTTTCTTCCTCAACCTGCCTCAGTAATACTTTCTTCCTCAACCTGCCTCAGTAACACTTTCTTCCTCAACCTGCCTCAGTAATACTTTCTTCCTCAACCTGCCTCAGGAAAACTTTCTTCATCAACCTGCCTCAGTAACACTTTCTTCCTCAACCTGCCTTAGTAACACTTTCTTCCTCAACCTGCCTCAGTAACACTTTCTTCCTCAACCTGCCTCAGTAATACTTTCTTCCTCAACCTGCCTCAGTAACACTTTCTTCCTCAACCTGCCTCAGTAATACTTTCTTCCTCAAGCTGCCTCAGTAATACTTTCTTCCTCAACCTGCCTTAGTAACACTTTCTTCCTCAACCTGCCTCAGTAACGCTTTCTTCCTCAACCTGCCTCAGTAACGCTTTCTTCCTCAACATGCCTCAGTAACACTTTCTTCCTCAACCTGCCTTAGTAATACTTTCTTCCTCAACCTGCCTCAGTAACACTTTCTTCCTCAACCTGCCTCAGTAATACTTTCTTCCTCAACCTGCTTCAGTAACACTTTCTTCCTCAACCTGCCTTAGTAACACTTTCTTCCTCAACCTGCCTTAGTAATACTTTCTTCATCAACCTGCCTTAGTAATACTTTCTTCCTCAACCTGCCTTAGTAATACTTTCTTCCTCATCCTGCCTTAGTAATACTTTCTTCATCAACCTGCCTTAGTAATACTTTCTTCCTCAACCTGCCTCAGTAATACTTTCTTCCTCAACCTGCCTAAGTAACACTTTCTTCCTCAACCTGCCTTAGTAACACTTTCTTCCTCAGCCTGCCTCAGTAATACTTTCTTCCTCAACCTGCCTCAGTAACACTTTCTTCCTTAACCTGCTTCAGTAACACTTTCTTCCTCAACCTGCCTCAGTAACACTTTCTTCCTCAACATGCCTTAGTAACACGTACTTCCTCAACCTGCCTCAGTAACACTTTCTTCCTCAACCTGCCTCAGTAACACTTTCTTCCTCAACCTGTCTCAGCAACACTTTCTTCCTCAACCTGTCTCAGTAACACTTTCTTCCTCAACCTGCCTCAGTAAAACTTTCTTCCTCAACCTGCCTCAGCAACACTTTCTTCCTGAACCTGCCTTAGTAACACTTCCTCAACCTGCCTCAGTCACACTTTCTTCCTCAACCTGCCTCAGTAACACTTTCTACCTCAACCTGCCTTAGTAACGCTTTCTTCCTCAACCTGCCTCAGTAATACATTCTTCCTCAACCTGCCTCAGTAACACTTTCTTCCTCAACCTACCTCAGTACCACTTTCTTCCTCAACCTGCCTTAGTAACACTTTCTTCCTCAACCTGTCTTAGTAACACTTTCTTCATAACCTGCCTCAGTAATACTTTCTTCCTCAACCTGCCTCAGTAATACTTTCTTCCTCAACCTGTCTCAGTAACACTTTCTTCCTCAACCTGCCTTAGTAACATTTTCTTCCTCAACCTGCCTCAGTAATACTTTCTTCCTCAACCTGCCTCAGTAATACTTTCTTCCTCAACCTGCCTCAGAAACACTTTCTTCCTCAACCTGCCTCAGTAACACTTTCTTCATCAACCTGCCTCAGTAACACTTTCTTCCTCAACCTGCCTTAGTAACACTTTCTTCCTCAACCTGCCTCAGTAATACTTTCTTCCTCAACCTGCCTCAGTAACACTTTCTTTCTTAACCTGCCTCAGTAACACTTTCTTCCTCAACCTGTCTCAGTAACACTTTCTTCCTCAACCTGTCTCAGTAATACTTTCTTCCTCAACCTGCCTTAGTAACACTTTCTTCCTCAACATGCCTCAGTAACACTTTCTTCCTCAACCTGCCTCAGTAATACTTTCTTCCTCAACCTGCCTCAGTAATACTTTCTTCATCAACCTGCCTTAGTAACACTTTCTTCCTCAACCTGCCTTAGTAACACTTTCTTCCTCAACCTGCCTCAGTAACACTTTCCTCCTCAACCTGCCTCAGCAACACTTTCTTCCTCAACCTGTCTCAGTAACACTTTCTTCTTCAACCTGCCTCAGTAACACTTTCTTTCTCAACCTGCCTCAGTAACACTTTCTTTCTCAACCTGCCTCAGTAACACTTTCTTCCTCAACCTGCCTCAGTAATACTTTCTTCCTCAACCTGCCTCAGTAACACTTTCTTCCTCAACCTGCCTCAGTAACACTTTCTTCCTTAACCTGTCTCAGTAACACTTTCTTCCTCAACCTGCCTCAGTAACACTTTCTTCCTCAACGTGCCTCAGTAACACTTTCTTCCTCAACCTGCCTCGGTAACACTTTCTTCTTCAACCTGCCTTAGTAACACTTTCTTCCTCAACCTGCCTCAGTAACACTTTCTTCCTCAACCTGCCTCAGTAACACTTTCCTCCTCAACCTGCCTCAGTAATACTTTCTTCCTCAACCTGCCTCAAAAACACTTTCTTCCTGAACCTGCCTCAGTAACACTTTCTTCCTCAACCTGCCTCAGTAACACTTTCTTCCTCAACCTGCCTCAGTAACACTTTCTTCCTCAACCTGCCTCGGTAACACTTTCTTCCTCAACCTGCCTGAGTAACACTTTCTTCCTCAACCTGCCTCAGTAACACTTTCTTCCTCAACCTGCCTCAGTAACACATTCTTCCTCAACCTGCCTTAGTAACACTTTCTTCCTCAACCTGCCTCAGTAACACTTTATTCCTCAACCTGCCTCAGTAACACTTTCTTCTTCAACCTGCCTCAGTAACACTTTCTTCCTCAACCTGCCTCAGGAACACTTTCTTCCTCAACCTGCCTCAGTAACACTTTCTTCCTTAACCTGCCATAGTAACTTTCTTCCTCAACCTGCCTCATTAACACTTCCTCAACCTGCCTCAGTAACACTTTCTTCCTCAACCTGCCTCAGTAACACTTTCTTCCTCAACCTGCCTTAGTAACACTTTCTTCCTAAAGCTGTCTCAGTAACACTTTCTTCCTCATCCTGCCTTAGTAACACTTTCTTCCTCAACCTGCCTCAGTAACACTTTCTTCCTCAACCTGCCTTAGTAACACTTTCTTCCTCAACCTGCCTCAGTAACACTTTCTTCCTCAACCTGCCTCAGGAACACTTTCTTCCTCTACCTGCCTCAGTAACACTTTCTTCCTCAACGTGCCTCAGTAACACATTCTTCCTCAACCTGCCTTAGTAACACTTTCTTCCTCAACCTGCCTCAGTAACACTTTCTTCCTCAACCTGCCTCAGTAACACTTTCTTCCTCAACCTGCCTCAGTAACACTTTCTTCCTCAACCTGCCTCAGGAACAATTTCTTCCTCAACCTGCCTCAGTAACACTTTCTTCCTCAACCTGCCTTAGTAACTTTCTTCCTCAACCTGCCTCATTAACACTTTCTTCCTCAACCTGCCTCAGTAACACTTTCTTCCTCAACCTGCCTCAGTAACACTTTCTTCCTCAACCTGCCTTAGTAACACTTTCTTCCTAAAGCTGTCTCAGTAACACTTTCTTCCTCATAGTGCCTTAGTAACACTTTCTTACTCAACCTGCCTCAGTAACACTTTCTTCCTCAACCTGCCTCAGTAACACTTTCTTCCTCAACCTGCCTTAGTAACACTTTCTTCCTCAACCTGCCTCAGTAACACTTTCTTCCTCAACCTGCCTCAGTAATACTTTCTTCTTCAACCTGCCTCAGTAACACTTTCTTCCTCAACCTGCCTCAGTAACACTTTCTTCCTCAACCTGCCTCAGTAACACTTTCTTCCTCAACCTGCCTTAGTAACACTTTCTTCCTCAACCTGCCTCAGTAATACTTTCTTCCTCAACCTGCCTCAGTAACACTTTCTTCCTCAACCTGCCTCAGTAACACTTTCTTCCTCAACCTGCCTCAGTAACACTTTCTTCCTCAACCTGCCTTAGTAACACTTTCTTCCTCAACCTGCCTCAGTAATACTTTCTTCCTCAACCTGCCTCAGTAACACTTTCTTCCTTAACCTGCTTCAGTAATACCTTCTTCCTCAACCTGCCTCAGTAACACTTTCTTCCTGAGCCTGCCTTAGTAACACTTTCTTCCTGAGCCTGCCTTAGTAACACTTTCTTCCTCAACCTGCCTTAGTAACACTTTCTTCCTCTACCTGCCTCAGTAACACTTTCTTCCTCAACCTGCTTTAGTAACACTTTCTTCCTCAACCTGCCTTAATAACACTTTCTTCCTCAACCTGCCTCAGTAACACTTTCTTCCTCAACCTGCCTTAGTAACACTTTCTTCCTCAACCTGCCTCAGTAATACTTTCTTCCTCAACCTGCCTCAGTAACACTTTCTTCCTTAACCTGCTTCTGTAATACTTTCTTCCTCAACCTGCCTCAGTAACACTTTCTTCCTCAAACTGCCTTAGAAACACTTTCTTCCTCAAACTGCCTTAGTAACACTTTCTTCCTCAACCTGCCTTAGTAACACTTTCTTCCTCAACCTGCCTCAGTAACACTTTCTTCCTCAACCTGCCTTAGTAACACTTTCTTCCTCAACCTGCCTTAGTAACACTTTCTTCCTCAACCTGCCTCAGTAACACTTTCTTCCTCAACCTGCCTTAGTAACACTTTCTTCCTCAACCTGCCTCAGTAATACTTTCTTCCTCAACCTGCCTCAGTAACACTTTCTTCCTTAACCTGCTTCTGTAATACTTTCTTCCTCAACCTGCCTCAGTAACACTTTCTTCATCAAACTGCCTTAGAAACACTTTCTTCCTCAACCTGCCTTAGTAACACTTTCTTCCTCAACCTGCCTCAGTAACACTTTCTTCCTCAACCTGCCTCCGTAGCACTTTCTTCCTCAACCTTCCTTAGTAACACTTTCTTCCTCAACCTGCCTCAGTAATACTTTCTTCCTCAACCTGCCTCAGTAACACTTTCTTCCTCAACCTGCCTCAGTAATACTTTCTTCCTCAACCTGCCTCAGTAATACTTTCTTCCTCAACCTGCCTCAGTAACACTTTCTTCCTCAACCTGCCTCAGTAATACTTTCTTCCTCAACCTGCCTCAGTAATACTTTCTTCCTCAACCTGCCTCAGTAATACTTTCTTCCTCAACCTGCCTCAGTAACACTTTCTTCCTCAACCTGCCTCAGTAATACTTTCTTCCTCAAGCTGCCTCAGTAATACTTTCTTCCTCAACCTGCCTTAGTAACACTTTCTTCCTCAACCTGCCTCAGTAACGCTTTCTTCCTCAACCTGCCTCAGTAACGCTTTCTTCCTCAACATGCCTCAGTAACACTTTCTTCCTCAACCTGCCTTAGTAATACTTTCTTCCTCAACCTGCCTCAGTAACACTTTCTTCCTCAACCTGCCTCAGTAATACTTTCTTCCTCAACCTGCCTTAGTAACACTTTCTTCCTCAACCTGCCTCAGTAACACTTTCTTCCTCAACCTGCCTCAGTAATACTTTCTTCCTCAACCTGCCTTAGTAACACTTTCTTCCTCAACCTGCTTCAGTAACACTTTCTTCCTCAACCTGCCTTAGTAACACTTTCTTCCTCAACCTGCCTTAGTAATACTTTCTTCATCAACCTGCCTTAGTAATACTTTCTTCCTCAACCTGCCTTAGTAATACTTTCTTCCTCATCCTGCCTTAGTAATACTTTCTTCATCAACCTGCCTTAGTAATACTTTCTTCCTCAACCTGCCTCAGTAATACTTTCTTCCTCAACCTGCCTAAGTAACACTTTCTTCCTCAACCTGCCTTAGTAACACTTTCTTCCTCAGCCTGCCTCAGTAATACTTTCTTCCTCAACCTGCTTCAGTAACACTTTCTTCCTCAACCTGCCTCAGTAACACTTTCTTCCTCAACATGCCTTAGTAACACGTACTTCCTCAACCTGCCTCAGTAACACTTTCTTCCTCAACCTGCCTCAGTAACACTTTCTTCCTCAACCTGTCTCAGCAACACTTTCTTCCTCAACCTGTCTCAGTAACACTTTCTTCCTCAACCTGCCTCAGTAAAACTTTCTTCCTCAACCTGCCTCAGCAACACTTTCTTCCTGAACCTGCCTTAGTAACACTTCCTCAACCTGCCTCAGTCACACTTTCTTCCTCAACCTGCCTCAGTAACACTTTCTACCTCAACCTGCCTTAGTAACGCTTTCTTCCTCAACCTGCCTCAGTAATACATTCTTCCTCAACCTGCCTCAGTAACACTTTCTTCCTCAACCTGCCTCAGTAACACTTTCTTCCTCAACCTACCTCAGTACCACTTTCTTCCTCAACCTGCCTCAGTAACACTTTCTTCCTTAACCTGCCCCAGTAACACTTTCTTCCTCAACCTGCCTCAGTAACACTTTCTTCCTCAACCTGCCTTAGTAACACTTTCTTCCTCAACCTGCCTCAGTAACACTTTCCTCCTCAACCTGCCTCAGCAACACTTTCTTCCTCAACCTGTCTCAGTAACACTTTCTTCTTCAACCTGCCTCAGTAACACTTTCTTTCTCAACCTGCCTCAGTAACACTTTCTTTCTCAACCTGCCTCAGTAACACTTTCTTCCTCAACCTGCCTCAGTAATACTTTCTTCCTCAACCTGCCTCAGTAACACTTTCTTCCTCAACCTGCCTCAGTAACACTTTCTTCCTTAACCTGCCCCAGTAACACTTTCTTCCTCAACCTGCCTCAGTAACACTTTCTTCCTCAACGTGCCTCAGTAACACTTTCTTCCTCAACCTGCCTCGGTAACACTGTCTTCTTCAACCTGCCTGAGAAACACTTTCTTCCTCAACCTGCCTCAGTAACACTTTCTTCCTCAACCTGCCTCAGTAACACTTTCTTCCTCAACCTGCCTCAGTAACACTTTCTTCCTCAACCTGCCTCAAAAACACTTTCTTCCTCAACCTGCCTCAGTAATACTTTCTTCCTCAACCTGCCTCAAAAACACTTTCTTCCTGAACCTGCCTCAGTAACACTTTCTTCCTCAACCTGCCTTAGTAACACTTTCTTCCTCAACCTGCCTCAGTAACACTTTCTTCCTCAACCTGCCTCGGTAACACTTTCTTCCTCAACCTGCCTGAGTAACACTTTCTTCCTCAACCTGCCTCAGTAACACTTTCTTCCTCAACCTGCCTCAGTAACACTTTCTTCCTCAACCTGCCTCAGTAACACTTTCTTCCTCAACCTGCCTGAGTAACACTTTCTTCCTCAACCTGCCTCAGTAACACTTTCTTCCTCAACCTGCCTCAGTAACACTTTCTTCCTCAACCTGCCTCAGTAACACTTTCTTCCTCAACCTGCCTCAGTAACACTTTCTTCCTCAACCTGCCTCAGTAACACTTTCTTCCTCAACCTGCCTTAGTAACACTTTCTTCCTCAACCTGCCTCAGTAACACTTTCTTCCTCAACCTGCCTCAGTAACACTTTCTTCTTCAACCTGCCTCAGTAACACTTTCTTCCTCAACCTGCCTCAGGAACACTTTCTTCCTCAACCTGCCTCAGTAACACTTTCTTCCTTAACCTGCCATAGTAACTTTCTTCCTCAACATGCCTCATTAACACTTCCTCAACCTGCCTCAGTAACACTTTCTTCCTCAACCTGCCTCAGTAACACTTTCTTCCTCAACCTGCCTTAGTAACACTTTCTTCCTGAACCTGCCTCAGTAACACTTTCTTCCTGAACCTGCCTCAGTAACACTTTCTTCCTCAACCTGCCTCAGTAACACTTTCTTCCTCAACCTGCCTCGGTAACACTTTCTTCCTCAACCTGCCTGAGTAACACTTTCTTCCTCAACCTGCCTCAGGAACACTTTCTTCCTCAACCTGCCTCAGTAACACTTTCTTCCTCAACCTGCCTCAGTAACACATTCTTCCTCAACCTGCCTTAGTAACACTTTCTTCCTCAACCTGCCTCAGTAACACTTTCTTCCTCAACCTGCCTCAGTAACACTTTCTTCCTCAACCTGCCTCAGTAACACTTTCTTCCTCAACCTGCCTCAGGAACACTTTCTTCCTCAACCTGCCTCAGTAACACTTTCTTCCTTAACCTGCCATAGTAACTTTC
>NC_091292.1:101284498-101289498 GCF_038502225.1 Cherax quadricarinatus
TTATTGTTGCTACCTCTGCTGCTGCTGTTATTGTTGCTACCTCTGCTGCTGCTGTTATTGTTGCTACCTCTGCTGCTGCTGTTATTGTTGCTACCTCTGCTGCTGCTGTTATTGTTGCTACCTCTGCTGCTGCTGTTATTGTTGCTACCTCTGCTGCTGCTGTTATTGTTGCTACCTCTGCTGCTGCTGTTATTGTTGCTACCTCTGCTGCTGCTGTTATTGTTGCTACCTCTGCTGCTGCTGTTATTGTTGCTACCTCTTCTGCTGCTGTTATTGTTGCTACCTCTGCTGCTGCTGTTATTGTTGCTACCTCTGCTGCTGCTGTTATATCCTTTGCTGCTGCTGTTGTTATCTCAGCTGCTGTTGGTGCTTCTGTTGATGTTGCTGCCTCGGCTTTTGCTACTGTTAATGCCTCTGTTTCTGCTATTGTTACTGCATTTGTTTCTACTACTGTTGCTCCCTTTATTTCTGCTACTGTTACTCCATGCTGTTGCTGCCTCTGTTGTTGCTGTTATTGCCTCTTCTGTTGCTGATATTGCATCTGCTGCTGTTGTTAGGGCCTCTGCTGCTGCTTTTATTGCCTCTGTTTCTGCTACTGTTGCTACCTCCGTTGCTCCTGTTATGCCTCCTTTATTGCTGATATTGCCTCTGCTGTTGCTCTTAATGCCTCTGTTGCTGGTACTACCTCACATGATGCTGCATTCACTGCATGTGCTACTGCAACTGTTACTGCCGTTGTTGCTGCAGCTACTGTTACTGCCTCTGCTGTTGCTGCTACTGTTGCTGGTGTTGCTGTCTCCGGCGCCACTTAAAGTGTCAGTAAATTATCACTGCTTCTCCATAACCATTTCCGCTTGGTTACTGCTGCGCTGAGAGCTGCTTGTTGTCTCTCAGCACATACGTTGTCTCTCTAACGACCATTGCCCGACCCAAAGTGGCCACTGAGATTTATTAACCTAAGATTGTTGTTAATGGCCGCAGAATTGCCATTGGTCTGGAGAGAGAAGTGAATTCCTCTTAGTCTGGTGAGAAAGAGAATTGGATTCTTCTTAGTCTGGAAAGAGAATTGGATTGAAGGTTCGTGAGTTGTTTTTTTACCCTAGAGTCGTCTGTGTCTTGTAAATGCAAATGATACGATTGTTTTCTTTTTTTTCTGGGTTTAATTTACAAGACACAGGTTGAAATCTATTGTCAGTCTATTTATGGCTGAAAGCTGTTATCCTACCTCAGCTCATTTTCAGGTTAAGAGATATCTTACCTCAGTTTATTTGAAGGTTAAGGTTGTTACCTACTATCCTACCTACGTCTCATTTACAGGTTAAGAGCTTACCTAATCTCATTTACAGTTTAGGGGCTGTTATCATGCTTTATCTCCTCCATAGATCATAAACTTGTATTTCACCTCGGCATCAAAACCCAACCCTACCTAAGGTATATTGTACCCCTCATATCCCTTCTTTGAGGCGACCTATCGCATTTACCCTACTTCCCATCCTCCCATGAGACGATCTTCTCTATCCTGCCCTCCAGACACCCATGATGCCATCCACAACAGTCGACAAACGCCCTCATACTAACCATACCACGGGCGGGAAATAGAACCATACCCCACCCGTGGTATGGTTTGTTTGCAATCGTGTCATTACCATTTCGTAAGTCACCCTCATACTTATATACAGCGTGCTGAACAAGGGCAGCAGGTGTAGGGAGACGAGCCAGTACGTCTCACCCAGCCTGGTAATTAAACCTGCATCCCATCGGATCTGAGTTGAACGCTTTACCATTCAGCCGCCCGTGAATCTTACTCAATTTAAAAAAAGCTTAATTCTATACAGTACAGCCGAAAAAAATATTAGTGCTTTTCTCATTTGTTTGTAAAATGAGTAAGAAAATATGTTTATCAAAGAGTTTACGTAGCAAGAATTATATATGATTAATACATTTTTAGGAAAAAGAAGAATTTGCGAAGGATATTTCAGAAAATGGAGAAATGATAATTGATAGGATAGAAGGGGAGACAGGACAGAATATTGATACAGGAGAGGAGGGAAGACAGGACAGAATATTGATAAAGGAGAGGAGGGAAGACAGGACCGAATCAATGACTAGAGAAAAAGATGGCGCAGAATCAGTGACTAGTGAACATGATGACGCAGAATCAGTGATTAGTGAAAATGATGACGCAGAATCAGTGATTAATGAACATGATGACGCAGAATCAGTGATTAGTGAACATGCTGACGCAGAATCAGTGATTAGTGAACATGATGACGCAGAATCAGTGACTAGTGAACATGATGACGCAGAATCAGTGATTAGTGAACATGATGACGCAGAATCAGTGACTAGTGAACATGATGACGCAGAATCAGTGACTAGTGAACATGATGACGTCGAATCAGTGATTAGTGAACATGATGACGCAGAATCAGTGATTAGTGAACATGACGCAGAATCAGTGACTAGTGAACATGATGAGGCAGAATCAGTGACTAGTGAACATGATGACGCAGAATCAGTGATTAGTGAACATGATGACGCAGAATTAGTGACTAGTGAACAAGATGACGCAGAATCAGTGATTAGTGAACATGATGACGCAGAATCAGTGACTAGTGAACATGATAACGCAGAATCAGTGACTAGTGAACATGATAACGCAGAATCAGTGATTAGTGGACATGACGCAGAATCAGTGATTAGTGAACATGATGACGCAGAATCAGTGATTAGTGAACAAGATGACGCAGAATCAGTAATTAGTGGACATGATGACGCAGAATCAGTGACTAGTGAACATGACGCAGAATCAGTGATTAGTGAACATGATGACGCAGAATCAGTGACTAGTGAACATGACGCAGAATCAGTGATTAGTGAACATGATGACGCCGAATCAGTGATTAGTGAACATGACGCAGAATCAGTGATTAGTGAACATGACGCAGAATCAGTGACTAGTGAACATGATGAGGCAGAATCAGTGACTAGTGAACATGATGACGCAGAATCAGTGATTAGTGAACAAGATGACGCAGAATCAGTGACTAGTGAACAAGATGACGCAGAATCAGTGATTAGTGAACATGACGCAGAATCAGTGACTAGTGAACATGATAACGCAGAATCAGTGACTAGTGAACATGATAACGCAGAATCAGCGATTAGTGGACATGATGACGCAGAATCAGTGATTAGTGAACATGATGACGCAGAATCAGTGATTAGTGAACAAGATGACGCAGAATCAGTGATTAGTGGACATGATGACGCAGAATCAGTGACTAGTGAACATGACGCAGAATCAGTGATTAGTGAACATGATGACGCAGAATCAGTGACTAGTGAACATGACGCAGAATCAGTGATTAGTGAACATGATGACGCAGAATCAGTGATTAGTGAACATGATGACACAGAATCAGTGACTAGTGAACATGACGCAGAATCAGTGATTAGTGAACATGATGACGCAGAATCAGTGACTAGTGAACATGACGCCGAATCAGTGATTAGTGAACATGATGACGCAGAATCAGTGATTAGTGAACATGATGACGCAGAATCAGTGACTAGTGAACATGATGACGCAGAATCAGTGACTATTGAACAGGATGACGCAGAATCAGTGATTAGTGAACATGATGACGCAGAATTAGTGATTAGTGAACATGATGACGCAGAATCAGTGACTATTGAACATGACGCAGAATCAGTGATTAGTGAACATGATGACGCAGAATCAGTGATTAGTGAACATGACACAGAATCAGTGACTAGTGAACATGATGACGCAGAATCAGTGATTAGTGAACATGATGACGCAGAATCAGTGACTAGTGAACATGACGCAGAATCAGTGATTAGTGAACATGATGACGCAGAATCAGTGATTAGTGAACATGATGGCATAGAATCAGTGACTAGTGAACATGATGACGCAGAATCAGTGATTAGTGAACATGACGCAGAATCAGTGACTAGTGAACATGACGCCGAGTCAGTGATTAGTGAACATGATGACGCAGAATCAGTGATTAGTGAACATGACGCCGAATCAGTGATTAGTGAACATGATGACGCAGAATCAGTGATTAGTGAGCAGGATGGCGCAGAATCAGTGATTAGTGAACATGACGCAGAATCAGTGATTAGTGAACATGATGACGCAGAATCAGTGACTAGTGAACAAGATGGTATAATAAGTTGTGTCTTGTAGTTTTTCCAGCTGTCGTGTAACTTTACCAGCTGTCTTGTAGCTTCTCTAGCTATGTCTTGCAGCTTTTCCAGCTGTGTCTTGTAGTTTTTCCAGCTGTCGTGTAACTTTACCAGCTGTCTTGTAGCTTCTCCAGCTATGTCTTGCAGCTTTTCCAGCTGAGTTTTAGAATACGTAGCTCCGTTCTGTAATTTATGTTTAACTGTTTTAAGCTTATTTTAACACGTTTTAAGGTTTTCAACCGCGTTTTTTTTAGTTCTTAAGCGTGTTCAACTTATTTAGCCCCGTGTAGAATTTTTTGGAAAATATGATGCGAAATTGGAAGTGAAAACTCATTCATGATAATCACTAACTCACTCTAACCTCTGACTCTAACCTCTGACTCTAACCTCTTACTCTAACCTCTTAGTCCGCCATCTGACTCTAACCTCTGACTCTAACCTTTGACTCTAACCTCTGACTCTAACCTCTGACTTCGATGAAGTCAGGAGGACTTCCTCGTCATGAACCCAGCCTTCACCTGGGACTTGCCTGAGCAAGACTGAACCTCTAAGACAATCAATATAGCAACTATCCAAGGTCATGTAGGGATAATCAGCAGAATAGCATAGCATAGCTATGGTTGAGGGACTGATTACCTCATTCTCCTCCTGTTCTTCAAGATTCTCCTTTGTATGGACTGATGAAGCCACTGTGTGGCGAAACGTTTCCTCAATAAAGATACCCAAGAGTTGCACATGTGTCTAATTTATCAACATGTCGGTTCTCTGAACCATTCTTCTAC
>NC_091292.1:101296998-101331998 GCF_038502225.1 Cherax quadricarinatus
GAAAGCAAGACTAAGGGTCATGCCAGCATACCGGAAGGTGTATCTCAACTGCGACAGAACACAAGAAGAAAGGCAGAAACTGAGAGAGATGGTAAAAAGGCGATAGGAGGAAAGAGAGGAGAAGATGGACATGGACAGGAGAACCCAGACTCAGGAGGAAGATCAAATACAGCCTCCCTCACAACTACCTACAGAAGCCCCCCAACCAGGACGACCTCAGTGCAACCAAACATTCTAACCCAAAACACACATGCCATATCCAGTGCCCCCACCCACCTCATTACAAACTCCACCCCCACAGCAACCACCCATAGTTCCTTATCAGGTCTCCCACTTCCCCAACCCCAATGTACCCCCTAGACCACAGTTTTAGAAAAGAAGTTGAAGGTGTGGTATACAAATGCAGATGGAATAACAAATAAGCGTGAGGAGTGGCATGAAAGAATCAAGGAGACATCCCCAGACATAATAACACTCACAGAAACAAAACTCACCAGGATGATAACTGATGCAATTTTTCCACCCGGATATCAAATCCTCAGGAAAGACAAAGGGAGGAGAGGGGGAGTAGGAGTTTCACTGCTCATTAAAAACCAGTGGGGATTTGATAAAATGGAAGGAATGGACGGCACAGGGGAAAGGGACTACTTAGTAGGAACAATCCAGTCTGAGGGCCATAAGGTGGTAATTGCAGTAATGTATAACCCACCACAGAACTGCAGGAGGCCAAGACAAGAATACGATGAGAGCAACAGAGCAATGGTCGACACACTAGCCAAGGTGGCCAGAAGAGCTCACATGGGGGAGCAAAGTTACTAGTTATGGGTGATTTCAATCACAAGGAGATTGACTGGGAAAGCCTGGAGCCCCATGGGAGTTCCAAAACATGGAGAGCCAAGATGATGGATATGGTACTGAAAAACCTCATGCGTCAACATGTTAGAGACATTACCAGAGAGAGAGGTGAAGATGATCCAGCAAGACTTGACCTTGTATTCACCTTGAGTAGTTCGGACATCGAGGATATCACGTAAGAAAGGCCCCTAGGAGCTAGTGATCATATGGTTCTGTGTTTTGACTACATAGTTGAGCTACAAGTGGAGAGAGTAGCAGGAATAGGATGGGAAAACCTAACTGCAAAAGGGGGGACTACTCAGGCATGAGGAACTTCCTGCAAGACACTCAATGAGAGAGAGAGAGAGAGAGAGAGAGAGAGAGAACTGACAGGAAAACCAGTACAAGAAATGATGGACTATGTGACAACAAAATGCAAGGAGGCAGAGGAGAGGTTTGTTCCCAAGGGAAACAGAAATAATGGGAAGACCAGAACGAGTCCTTGGTTCACCCAAAGGTGTAGGGAGGCAAAAACTAGGTGTCCTAGAGAAAGGAAAAGGTACAGAAGACAAAGAACTCGGGAAAATAGAGATTAATCGAAGAGCCAGTAACGAATATGCACAGATCAGAAAGGAGGCTCGACGACAATATGAAAATGACATAGCATCGAAAGTCAAGTCTGACCCGAAGCTGTTGTACAGCCACATCAGGAGGAAAACAACAGTCAAGGACAAGGTAATCAGACTGAGGAAGGGTGATGGGGAGTTCACAAGAAACGTCCGAGAGGTATGTGATGAGCTCAACACGAGATTTAAAGAAGTATTTACAGTGGAAACAGGTAAGACTCCAGGAAATCAGAACAGGGAGGTACACCAACAAGTGCTGGATGAGGTACACATAACCACGGAGGAGGTGAAGAAGCTGCTATGTGAACTTGACATCTCAAAGGGGGTGGGACCAGATAACATTTCTCCGTGGGTCCTTAGAGAGGGAGCAGAGATGCTGTGTGTGCTATTAACAAAGATTTTCAACACATCCATTGAAACTGGGCAACTCCCTGAGGTATGGAAGATGGCAAATGTAGTCCAAATTTTTAAAAAGGGAGACAGTCATGAGGCATTAAACTACAGACCTGTGTCACTAACGTGTATACCATGCAAAGTCATGGAGAAGATCATCAGGAGGAGAGTGGTGGAGCACCTGGAAAGAAACAAGTGCATAATCGACAACCAGCATGGTTTCAGGGAAGGAAAATCCTGTGTCACAAACTTACTGGAGTTTTATGACAAGGTGACAGAAGTAAGACGAGAGAGAGCGAAGGGTGGATAGACTGCATTTTCTTGGACTGTAAGAAGGCCTTCGACACAGTTCCTCACAAGAGGTTACTGCAACAGCTAGAGGAGCAGGGACACATAACAGGGAAGGCACTGCAATGGATCAGAGAATGCCTGATAGGGAGGCAACAACGAGTCATGGTACGTGACGACGTGTCAGAGTGGGCGCCTCTGACAAACGAGGTTCCACAGGGGTCAGTCCTAGGACCTGTACTGTTTTTGGTATATGTGAATGACATAACGGAAAGGATAGACTCAGAAGTGTCTTTGTTTGTAGATGATGTGAAGTTAATGAGAATCAAATCGTTCGAGGATCAGACATGACTACAAAGAGACCTGGACAGGCTACAAGCCTGGTCCAGCAACTGGCTCCTTGAGTTTAACCCTGCCAAATGCAAAGTCATGAAGATTGCGGAAGGGCAAAGAAGACCGCAGACACAGTATAGTTTAGGTGGCCAAAGTCTGCAAACCTCACTCGTGGAAAAAGATCTGGGGGTGAGTATAACACCGAGCACATCTCCTGAGGCGCACATCAATCAGATAACTGCTGCAGCATACGGGCGTCTGGCAAACCTACGGATAGCGTTCCGATACCTCAGTAAGGAATCGTTAGACTGTACACTATTTACGACAGGCCCATACTGGAGTATGCAGCACCAGTTTGGAATCCACACTTGGTCAAGCATGTCAAGAAATTAGATTAAGTGCAAAGATTTGCAACAAGACTAGTCCCAGAGCTAAGGGAGTTGTCCTACGAAGAAAGGTTGAGGGAAATCGGCCTGACGACACTGGAGGACAGGAGGGTCAGGGGAGACATGATAACGACATTTAAAATACTACGAGGAATAGACAAAGTGGACAAAGACGGGATGTTCCAGAGATGGGACACAGAAACAAGAGGTCACAATTGGAAGTTGAAGACTCAGATGAATCAAAGGGATGTTAGGAAGTATTTCTTCAGTCATAGAGTTGTCAGGCAGTGGAATAGCCTAGAAAGTGACGTAGTTGAGGCGGGAACCATACATAGTTTTAAGACGAGGTTTGATAAAGCTCATGGAGCAGGGAGAGAGAGGACCTATTAGGAATCAGTGAAGAGGCGGGGCCAGGAGCTATGAATCGACCCTTGCAACCACAAATAGGTGAGTACACACACGCACACACACACACACACACACACACACACACACACACACACACACACACACACACACACACACACACACACACACACACACACACACACACACACACACACACACACACACACACACACACAAACCCACACACACACACACACACACACACACACACACACACACACATACACATACACACACACACACACACACACACACACACACACACACACACACACACACACACACAGCCACAGAGTAGTCAGTAAGTGGAATAGTTTGGGAAGCGATGTAGTGGAGGCAGGATCCATACATAGCTTTAAGCAGAGGTATGATAAAGCTCACGGCTCAGGGAGAGTGACCTAGTAGCGATCAGTGAAGAGGCGGGGCCAGGAGCTCGGACTCGACCCCCGCAACCTCAACTAGGTGAGTACAACTAGGTGAGTACACACACACACACACCTCTGTTCACTTGACTGTTAAACCCTACACTACTTGTGTTTCACTTCGTTCGTACTGGTCTACACTGGTCCACACTGGTCCACATTGGTCCACACTGGTTCACACTGATTCACACTGGTTCATACTGGTCCACACTTGTTCACACTGATCTACACTGGTCCACGCTGGTCCACACTGGTACACAATAGTCCACACTGGTCCACAATGGTCCACATTAGAACACAATGGTCTACACTGGTACACAATGGTACACAATGGTCCACAATTGTCCGCACTAGTACACAATGGTCTACATTGGAACACAATGGTCCACATTGGAACACAATGGTCCACATTGGAACACAATGGTCCACACTGGTACACAATGGTTCACACTGGTACACAATGGTTCACACTGGTCCACAATGGTCCACATTGGAACACAATGGTCCACACTGGTACACAATGGTCGACATTGGAACACAATGGTTCACACTGGTACACAATGGTCCACACTGGTACACAATGGTCCACACTGGTACACAATGGTCCACACTGGTACACAATGGTCCACATTGGAACACAATTGTCCAGACTGGTACACAATGGTCCACACTGGTACACAATGGTTCACACTGGTACACAATGGTCCACATTGGAACACAGTGGTCCACACTGGTACACAATGGTCCACATTGGAACACAATAGTCCACACTGGAACACAATAGTCCACACTGGAACACAATGGTACACAATGGTCCACACTGGTACACAATGGTCCACACTAGTACACAATGATCCACATTGGAACACAATGGTCCACACTGTTACACAATGGTACACACTGGTACACAATGGTCCACACTGGTACACAATGGTCCACAATGGTACACAATGGTACACACTAGTACACAATGGTACACAATGGTCCACACTGGTACACAATGGTACACAATGGTACACAATGGTACACACTGGTACACAATGGTACACAATGGTTCACACTGGTACACAAAGGTCCACAATGGTACACAATGGCACACAATAGTCCACACTGGTACACACTGGTCCATAATGGTCCACAATGGTACACACTGGTCCACAATGGTACACAATGGTACACAATGGTACGCAATGGTACACATTGGTCCACAATGGTACACAATGGTACGCAATGGTACACATTGGTCCACAATGGTCCACAATGGTACACAATGGTACACAATGGTGCACAATGGTCCACATGGTCCACACTGGTACACAATGGTCCACAATGGTACACAATGGTACACACTGGTACACAATGGTACACAATGGTCCACAATGGTACACACTGGTCCAAAATGGTACACAATGGTCCACACTGGTACACAATGGTACACAATGGTACACACTGGTACACACTGGTACACAATGGTTCACACTGGTACACAAAGGTCCACAATGGTACACAATGGCACACAATAGTCCACACTGGTACACACTGGTCCATAATGGTCCACAATGGTACACACTGGTCCACAATGGTACACAATGGTACACAATGGTACGCAATGGTACACACTGGTCCACAATGGTACACAATGGTACACAATGGTGCACAATGGTCCACATGGTCCACACTGGTACACAATGGTCCACAATGGTACACAATGGTACACAATGGTACACAATGGTCCACAATGGTACACACTGGTCCAAAATGGTACACAATGGTCCACACTGGTACACAATGGTCCACACTGGTACAAAATGGTCCACAATGGTACACAATGGTTCACAATGGTACACACTGGTTCACAATGGTACACAATGGTACACAATGGTACACAATGGTCCACAATGGTCCACAATGGTCCACACTGGTACACAATTGTATACAATGGTACACAATGGTCCACAATGGTCCACAATAGTACACAATGGTACACAATGGTCCACAATGGTCCACAATGGTACACAATGGTACACAATGGTCCACAATGGTCCACAATGGTACACAATGGTACACAATGGTCCACAATGGTCCACAATGGTACACAATGGTACACAATGGTCCACAATGGTCCACAATGGTCCACAATGGTACACAATGGTACACAATGGTCCACAATGGTCCACAATGGTACACAATGGTACACAATGGTCCACAATGGTCCACAATGGTACACAATGGTACACAATGGTCCACAATGGTACAGAATGGTACACAATGGTACACAATGGTACACACTGGTAAACATCGACCAGCTGAGATATCATCTTCGTTTTGGAACTTGCTGACACAAAAAAATTAACACAGGGTATATACAGTTAGTGTATATACTGTATACAACTTAGTGTATATACTATATACAACTTAGTGTATATACTATATACAACTTAGTGTGAATACTATATACATTAAGACGTTACTTAAATCCCTGTTTTAGAGATCAAAGTGTTCTTGACTGGTGTTGAACAGGTTACGAGCAGCTTTAATGACCCTCGTGTAGTTGATAGGCTTTAAACCCCACCATTATCCATTTACTGAATGTACGTATTTGTCCTGTAACGGAAATGAGAGGAAATGAAAACAAGCCAAATGAAGATTAGAGATTAAGAGATCAAACATTGTGGGCGCCGAGGAGAGAGAGAGTGAGAGAGAGAGAGAGAGAGAGAGAGAGAGAGAGAGAGAGCTATATCTGCTTGGGGAAATGGATGGCAAGTAACATTTGCACCTGAGAAAATGCAAATGATGATCGTCTCTAGGCACCATGATGGTAATGCTGGTGCAGTAATAAGGATGAATGGGAGGGTGTTGGCACCTGAAGAAGAAGCTGATATCCTTAGGGTGAGATTTGACTCCAAATTAACCATGAAGAAAAATGTTGTAAATCTTGCAAACAAAGCAGCCAGGAAACTTACAGCACTTCGCCGTATCTCGCATCTGCTTGACAGTAATGGTTGCAAGATTCTGTACGAGGCACAAGTACTCTCACACCTTGAGTATGCTCCACTTTCTTGGTTTGCCTGCCCCCCCCCTCTCATCTGCGACTGCTTGACAAAGTAGAGAACAGAGCAAGACGTCTCATCTCTCGCCTGGACTCATCCTGGATAGATCTGTCATTTCAGCAGAGCCTTCAACATAGGAGGGATGTGGGTGGCCTTACTGTTATGTACAAGGCCAATATTTTCAAAGTACCACACTTGGATCCACTTCTAGGACAGCGTGAAACAAGTTTTTATGCCACAAGACGGGCAGAAAGCAGCAACTTCACTCTGGCTGTAACCTTCTCCAGAACATCACTCCATCTGAGATCATACATACCCAGGATGACTCGAGTATGGAACACATTCGTACAGCATAATGATGTCAACGAGATAAAGTCAGTTGATCAAATGAAAATGCTGGCCCACAGATGGCTCCAACTTCATCCTGTTCCCTACTTGTATGTCTCATAACAATAAAAATGCTTTTAAATGAGCTGATGTATGCAACAGCTCCTAGCTTGTCAATGAAGTTAGGAATCCTTAACCTGTAAATAGCTTGTCAATAAAGCTAGGGATCCTTAACCTTGTCAAACCCTGTGTAAAAGAGAGAGAGAGAGAGAGAGAGAGAGAGAGAGAGAGAGAGAGAGAAGGATCCAGTGGTAATTATAGAATCTATTAGCGATTATAAAATCTAGTAAAAATAAAATCCAGTAAAAAAAAATATAGAATTTAGCAGCGTAAGACCCCAAAATGATCTTAACTTATATGAACGAGGAAATGCTGTAAAAGTTGTGCACAGAAGACGGTAGATTGAAAATTTGGAAGCAGTAGCTGGCCCATGGTGTTAGCTTCTAAACCAGTGGAAGATGAAATATGTGCTAAAGATAGCTCTTAAAGCTAAGAAATGGGAGATGGAAAAGCTAGATCAAATTGTTTTTTAATGTCCTCGTTGGCTGAATTGCAAATAACGTCCTCGTTGTTTGATAAAGAATAATTCATAGGCACTAGTAACGTTAAGAACTAGAAGTCGTAGCTGTTAACGGAGACTGTTAACGGTACCGTTAAGGTAATGTGTATTTTTGTCTTCACAAGACTGTAAAAAATTGGTAAAATTACTCAGTGTAGCTAGAAAAAAATGTTGCACTGTTGGAATGGGATCCTTGACTCAGCAGTGTATGCTTGTCAACAGAGGAATGGACAGCTTGTAAACAGAGGAATGGGCAGCTTGTCAACAGAGGAATGGACAGCTTGTCAACAGAGGAATGGACAGCTTGTCAACAGAGGAATGGACAGCTTGTAAACAAAGGCATGGACAGCTTGTAAACAGAGGAATGGACAGTTTGTAAACAGAGGAATGGACAGCTTGTAAACAGAGGAATGAACAGCTTGTAAACAGAGGAATGGACAGCTTGTAAACAGAGGAATGGACGGCTCGTAAACAGAGGAATGGACAGTTTGTAAACAGAGGAATGGACAGCTTGTAAAAAGAGGAATGGACAGCTTGTAAACAGAGGAATGGACAGCTTGTAAACAGAGGAATGGACGGCTTGTTGGAATCACCTCAACGCATCAAGTTCGGTGTGTACTGAAAAGAATGCAAATTGCGCCGTAATGATCCACTCTAGATCCTTACCTCACCTGGCATAACACTGTTGTTTTACCTACAGACTCTGAAGGCTGGTACACCACAAACATAACTCTGCTGTTGTAACTACCAACACTGAGGAGTGAGACACCACCATTATAACTCTGCTGTTGTAACTACCAACACTGAGGAGTGAGACACCACCATTATAACTCTGCTGTTGTAACTACCAACACTGAGGAGTGAGACACCACCATTATAACTCTACTGTTGTAACTACCAACACTGAGGAGTGAGACACCACCATTATAACTCTACTGTTGTAACTACCAACACTAAAGACTGGTACACTACCAACATAACTCTACTGTTGTAACTACCAACACTAAAGACTGAGACACCACCAACATAACTCTGCTGTTGTAACTACCAACACTGAGGAGTGAGACACCACCATTATAACTCTGCTGTTGTAACTACCAACACTAAAGACTGGCACACTACCAACATAACTCTGCTGTTGTAACTACCAACACTGAAGACTGGTACACCACCAACATAACTCTACTGTTGTAACTACCAACACTAAAGACTGAGACACCACCAACATAACTCTGCTGTTGTAACTACCAACATTGAACACTGAGACACCACCATCATAACTCTGCTGCTGTAACTACCAACACTGAACACTGAGACACCACCATCATAACTCTGCTGCTGTAACTACCAACATTGAACACTGAGACACCACCATCATAACTCTGCTGCTGTAACTACCAACACTGAACACTGAGACACCACCATCATAACTCTGCTGCTGTAACTACCAACACTAAAGACTGAGACACCACCAACATAACTCTACTGTTGTAACTACCAACACTAAAGACTGAGACACCACCAACATAACTCTACTGTTGTAACTACCAACACTAAAGACTGAGACACCACCAACATAACTCTGCTGTTGTAACTACCAACACTAAAGACTGAGACACCACCAACATAACTCTACTGTTGTAACTACCAACACTAAAGACTGAGACACCACCAACATAACTCTGCTGTTGTAACTACCAACACTAAAGACTGAGACACCACCAACATAACTCTGCTGTTGTAACTACCAACACTAAAGACTGAGACACCACCAACATAACTCTACTGTTGTAACTACCAACACTAAAGACTGAGACACCACCAACATAACTCTGCTGTTGTAACTACCAAAATTGAACACTGAGACACCACCAATATAACTCTGCTGTTGTAACTACCAACACTGAAGACTGGTACACCACCAACATAACTCTACTGTTGTAACTACCAACACTGAAGACTGGTACACCACCAACATAACTCTACTGTTGTAACTACCAACACTGAAGACTGGTACACCACCAACATAACTCTACTGTTGTAACTACCAACACTGAGGAGTGAGACACCACCAACATAACTCTGCTGTTGTAACTACCAACACTGAAGACTGGTACACCACCAACATAACTCTGCTGTTGTAACTACCAACATTGAACACTGAGACACCACCAACATAACTCTGCTGTTGTAACTACCAACACTAAAGACTGAGACACCACCAACATAACTCTGCTGTGGTAACTACCAACACTAAAGACTGAGACACCACCAACATAACTCTGCTGTTGTAACTACCAACATTGAACACTTTGAAACCACCAACATAACTCTGCTGTTGTAACTACCAACACTGAACACTGAGACACCACCAACATAACTCTGCTGTTGTAACTACCAACACTAAAGGCTGAGACACCACCAACATAACTCTGCTGTGGTAACTACCAACACTAAAGACTGAGACACCACCAACATAACTCTGATGTTGTAATTACCAACGTTGAACACTGAGACACCACCAACATAATTCTGCTGTTGTAACTACCAACACTGAACACTGAGACACCACCAACATAACTCTGCTGTTGTAACTACCAACACTAAAGACTGAGACACCACCAACATAACTGCTGTGGTAACTACCAACACTAAAGACTGAGACACCACCAACATAACTCTGCTGTTGTAACTACCAACACTAAAGACTGAGACACCACCAACATAACTGCTGTGGTAACTACCAACACTAAAGACTGAGACACCACCAACATAACTCTGCTGTTGTAACTACCAACACTAAAGACTCAGACACCACCAACATAACTCTACTGTTGTAACTACCAACACTGAACACTGAGACACCACCAACATAACTCTGCTGTTGTAACTACCAACACTAAAGACTCAGACACCACCAACATAACTCTACTGTTGTAACTACCAACACTAAAGACTGAGACACCACCAACATAACTCTGCTGTTGTAACTACCAACATTGAACACTGAGACACCACCAACATAACTCTGCTGTTGTAACTACCAACACTAAAGACTGAGACACCACCAACATAACTCTGCTGTGGTAACTACCAACACTGAACACTGAGACACCACCAATATAACTCTACTGTTGTAACTACCAACACTGAACACTGAGACACCACCAACATAACTCTACTGTTGTAACTACGAACACTGAACACTGAGACACCACCAACATAATTCTGCTCATGTAACTATAAATAATAAATTACAAGTTTAAGCTCTCACACATTCTAATGAAATATAATTCCTGAGTCAATTCCATTAGTCTCTCCCGTTGAATTACATTACCAAAAAAAAAAAAAAAAAAAAAAAAAAAAAAAAAAAAAATCTGTTGTTAAAAATTTTGGTTTTGATAGCGAATTTCCATGCCAAAATATTTTACATATTTTATCTCAACAAATTCGTGCAAAAATCAGTATTTTAAGCTAAATATTGTAAGGAAAAAAAAAATCTGTGAAACATTTGGTGTGATTATTTCCTGTTGGTCTTGCCTGAGAGGGTGGCTAATTAAGGTTTTAATGGCATAATTAAAAATCACTTGAAAAGCAGTTTTAATATGTCAAGATTATATATTAGTGTGTTCCATAAACCTGTTTGTGTTGGCGACAAAAATGTTTTGTAGAAGTTTTGTGTTGGTTTAATATATTCGCGAGGTGTTCTTGTGTGTGTGTGTGTGTGTGTGTGTGTGTGTGTGTGTGTGTGTGTGTGTGTGTGTGTGTGTGTGTGTGTGTGTGTGTGTGTGTGTGTGTGTGTGTGTGTGTGTGTGTGTGTGTGTGTGTGTGTGTGTGTGTGTGTGTGTGTGTGTGTGTGTGTGTGTGTGTGTGTGTGTGTGTGTGTGTGTGTGTGTGTGTGTGTGTGTGTGTGTGTGTGTGTGTGTGTATGTGTGTGTGTGTATGTGTGTGTGTGTGTGTGTGTGTGTGTGTGTGTGTGTGTGTGTGTGTGTGTGTGTGTGTGTGTATGTGTGTGTGTGTGTGTGTGTGTACTCACCTAATTGTCGTTGCAGGGGTCGATTCATAGATCCTGGCCCCGCCTCTTCGCTGGTCACTACTAGGTCCACTTTGTCTCCCTGCTCCATGAGCTGTATTATACCTCTCTTGAAGCTATGTATGGATCCTGCCTCCACTACATCACTCTCCAGACTGTTCCACTTCCTGACAACTCTGTGACTGAAGAACTACTTCCTAACATCCCTGTGACTCATCTGAATGTTCAACTTCCAGTTGTGACCCCTTATTACTATGTCCTCCTGAAACATTCTGTCCCTGTCCACCTTATCAGTTCCTCATGTGTCCCCTATCCATCTTGTGTGTGTGTGTGTGTGTGTGTGTGTGTTTGTGTGTGTGTGTGTGTGTGTTTGTGTGTGTGTGTGTGTGGTCGACGAGTGTGTAATCTCCTGCATGAATCTGGTAAAAATACAAGAAAGGAGAAATCAGGAACTAATTTTTCTTTTTTTATCTTTTGCCAGATTCATGCCTTCTAGCCTAGTGAGCCCCATTGTACCTACTCTTAAAAACTACGTATGTAGCCTGTCTCTCTTGTGAGTCAGAAATCGATTGCACACAAACCATACCCCGGGCGGGGTTAGAACCCGCGATCAGTCATAAAACTCCAGACCGACGCGCTAGCCATTGGGCCAGCTAGCTACAGTAAGATTCGTCCAAATAGGTGTATTTATACACCATAGGAAGGTTAGTATAGGCACCACTGTGACCACAAATGCAAGTTTTTACAGACGACTCTTCCGCCAGCGTCGCCGTGACTAGCTCTAGCTCAAGTCCCCTCAAAGCCGTCAATATTACTTACGAAATCGTATTGACACGATTGTAGCCAACTGGCCCAGTGGCTAGAGCGTCGGTATGGAGTTTTATGACTCTCTGATCGCGGGTTCTAACCCCACCCGTGGTATGATTTCTCTTGTAAGGAGATGACATGAGTCAAACATTGGTAAATTAACATTACCATATCATCTGCTCTACAGTTGAGTGAATATACATATGACAAAGCAATATACTACTCATATACTTGACAAGACAATCCAGTGTTAGTTATGCAGTGTTGTGTATTGCTTCGAAGAGGCAAAAATCAGGAAAATTCAATTGCTTGAAGGTAAGGCCTTATTTTTTTTAGCAATTATGATGAGAACATACATCCAAATATTTAATATTACTCTCAAAGAAATGTTCTTTTATGTTATTGAAAGAATGATGAACAACTGATTCAGTGAACCTCTCCGAGAAAGCTTCAAGAAACGAGTGTGTGTCCTGAGCCTCGTCTATTACACCGACCCCATAAAGCTTGAAAGTGGGTTAGCTGGGCGGTCGTTCAGCTAAGTTTTAGAAGCAGAATTCGCTCCGAAAAAGTATTTACGATGCGAGTGTAATATGCAGGTGTAGTGGTGCTGTGAACCTGGCGGCCAGGATCGTCCTCTAGCACTCAGCCTCTCTCATGGTGTAGTCTGGATTACACTCATTGTAATCCAGACTACACCATGTTATTACTAATGCCTGGGTACCACCGCTCTTACGGACTCTTTCACAGCATGGATGTGCTCATTCTGAACCAATACTTCGATATCTGTGATTTAATAGTCAATAAAGGTAGCCTTTACTGACTGTTGTTATTTAAACCCTTCATCAGATTTAATTAAACGTTTTTTTACCTACCATACCTTTTTCCAGCTGCAAATATGCCCTAAAGGTTTTTTCATTTATAAGCAATAATTTTTTATCGAAAATTTTAGTTTTCCGTGATCGTGAGCATCACCCAGCCAAAGTTTTACAGGACAAAAATAAAACTTTGGATAAAAGTTAAGAGTATACAGTAGATGTAGATGCAATGGCAGAGTGCCTTTGTACTACGAGAGGTACAAAGGCAATTACAGCAGATAAAGATAAAACACTGCCATGATGTGAATGCATAAGCACTGCCAGACCTGCTGGCGACTTTATGTTTTGCATAGCGGTGTTATAACTGTGATTGTAGCAGTGAAGGGGCCTCCCAGTCCACGGTTTTAACCAGTCACCACTGCAGTAACAGGGAAAAAGACGTGGAAAGTAGTGGCACTTAGTAGGAGCAGCCTTGTGATGCTGATATTGCTGAGATGATAGCCATCCGTGCCAGCATCCAGTGAGGCTGGATCTCACCTCCAGGGGCCTCTGTACACGCCTGTCTCTTTGTATTGACTGAACTGACAGTCGTCGCTTAGTTAAGTCAATGCCAACCAACACTGTCGCTCTTGTGGCCCATGAAAGATATAGCACATATATGTGTGTGTGCTCACCTAATTGTGGTTGCAGGGGTAGAGACTCAGCTCCTGGCCCCGCGAGCGCATGTGTGTGTGTGTGTGTGTGTTCCCACCTAATTCACCTAATTGTGTTTGTAGGGATCGAGTCTTAGCTCCTGTCCCCGCCTCTTCAGTGGTCGCTACTAGGTTCACTCTCTCCTTGCTCCATAAGCTTTATCATGCTTCTTGTGTGTGTGTGTGTGTGTGTGTGTGTGTGTGTCTTCACCGGTTGCTACTGGGCCCTCTCTCTCCCCGCTCCATGAGCTTTATCAAACCTCGTCTTAAAACTGTGTATGATTCCTGCCTCCACTACGTCATTTTCTAGGCTATTCCACTGCCTTACAACTCTATGACTGAAGAAATACTTCCTAATATCTCTCTGACTCATTTTTGTCTTCAACTTCCAATTGTGGCCTCTTGTTTCTGAGTCCCCTCCCTGGAACATCCTGTCTTTGTCCACCTTGTCTATTCCACGCAGTATTTTATATGTCGTTATCATGTCTCCCCTGACCCTCCTGTCCTCCAGTGTCGTCAGGCCGATTTCCCTTAATCTTTCTTCATAGGACATTCCCCTTAGCTCTGGAACTAACCTTGTCGCAAACCTTTGTACTTTCTCTAGTTTCTTGACGTGCTTTATCAAGTGCGGGTTCCAAACAGGTGCTGCACACTCCAGTATGGGCCTGACATACACGGTGTACAGTGTCTTGAACGATTCCTTACTAAGGTATCGGAATGCTGTTCTCAGGTTTGCCAGGCGCCCATACGCTGCAGCAGTTATCTGATTGATGTGTGCTTCCGGAGACATGCTCGGTGTTATACTCACCCCAAGATCTTTCTCCTTGAGTGAGGTTTGCAGTCTTTGGCCACCTAGCCTATACTCTGTCTGTGGTCTTCTGTGCCCTTCCCCTATCTTCATGACTTTGCATTTGGCAGGATTAAATTCGAGAAGCCATTTGCTGGACCAGGTGTCCAGTCTGTCCAGGTCTCTTTGAAGTCCTGCCTGGTCCTCATCAGATTTAATTCTCCTCATTAACTTCACATCATCTGCAAACAGGGACACTTCTGAGTCTAACCCTTCCATCATGTCGTTCACATATACCAAAAATAGCACTGGTCCTAGGACCGACCCCTGTGGGACCCCGCTCGTCACAGGTGCCCACTGTGATACATCATTACTTACCATGACTCGTTGTTGCCTCCCTGTCAGGTATTCTCTGATCCATTGCAGTGCCCTTCCTGTTATATGCGCCTGATGCTCTAGCTTCTGCACTAATCTCTTGTGAGGAACTGTGTCAAAGGCCTTCTTGCAGTCCAAGAAGATGCAATCAACCCACCCCTCTCTCTCGTGTCTTACTTCTGTTATTTTATCATAAAACTCCAGAAGGTTTGTGACACAGGATTTGCCTTCCATGAATCCGTGCTGGTTGGCATTTATACTCTTGTTCCGTTCCAGGTGCTCCACCACTCTCCTCCTGATAATCTTCTCCATAACTTTGCATACTATACACGTCAATGACACAGGTCTATAGTTTAGTGCCTCTTTTCTGTCTCCTTTTTTAAAAATGGGAACTACATTTGCCGTCTTCCATACCTCAGGTAGTTGCCCAGTTTCCAGGGACATGTTGAAGATTGTGGTAAGTGGCACGCACAACATATCTGCTCCCTCTCTAAGGACCCACGGGGAGATGTTGTCTGGTCCCATTGCCTTTGAGGTATCGATGTCCCTTAGCAGTTTCTTCACCTCCTCCTCATCTGTATGTATGTCGTCCAACACTTGTTGGTGTATTCCTTGCTGGTGTCCCCATCTGATCTGTCCCCCCAGAGTCCTTCCTGTCTCTACTGTAAATACTTCCTTAAATCTCGTGTTGAGCTCCTCACATACCTCTTGATCGTTTCTTGTGAGTTCTCCACCTTCTTTCCTCAGCCTTATCACCTGGTCCTTGACTGTTGTCTTCCTCCTAATGTGGCTATACAGTAGTTTCGGGTCAGATTTGACTTTCGATGCTATGTCGTTTTCATACTGTCGCTGGGCCTCCCTCCTTATCTGTGCATACTCGTTTCTGGCTCTTCTACTAATCTCCTTGTTTTCCTGGGTCCTATGCCTCCTGTACCTTTTCCATTCTCTGTTGCACTTAGTTTTTGCCTCCCTACACCTTCGGGTAAACCAAGGACTCGTTTTGGTCTTCCTATTATTTCTGTTTCCCTTGGGAACAAACCTTTCCTCTGCCTCCTTGCACTTTGTTGCCACATATTCCATCATCTCGTTTACTGATTTTCCTACCATTTCTCTGTCCCACTGAACCTCCTGCAGGAAGTTTCTCATACCTGTGTAGTCCTCCCTTTTATAGTTTGGCCTGTCCCCTTCAGTTCCTGTTACCTTCTCCACTTATAACTCTACTATATAATCAAAACTCAGAACCACGTGATCGCTAGCTCCAAGGGGCCTCTCGTAAGTGATGTCCTCAATGTCTGAACTGCTCAGGGTGAACACAAGATCCAGTCTTGCTGGCTCATCCTCCCCTCTCTCTCTGGTTGTGTCCCTAACATGTTGATGCATGAGGTTTTCAAATACCACATCCATCATCTTGGCTCTCCATGTTTCGGGACCCTCATGTGGCTCCAGGTTTTCCCAGTCGATCTCCCTGTGGTTGAAATCGCCCATTACCAGTAACTTTGCTCTGCTCGAGTGAGCTCTTCTTGCCACCTCAGCCAGTGTGTCCACCATCACCCTGTTGTTTTCTTCGTACTCCTCTCTTGGCCTCCTGCAGTTCTGTGGTGGGATATACATCACTCCAATGACTACTTTATGTTCTCCGGACTGAATTGTACCTACAATGTAATCTCTTTCTCCAATCATGTCCATGCCTTCCATTTCCTCAAATCCCCATCGGTGTTTTATGAGCAGTGCAACCCCTCCTCCCCCTCTACTCCTTCTATCTTTCCTCAGGATCTGATATCCCGTTGGGAAGATTGTGTCTGTTATTGTCTCAGCGAGTTTTGTTTCTGTGACTGCTATGATGTCTGGGGATTTTTCACTGATTCTTTCGTTCTACTCCTCATGTTTATTCGTTATTCCATCCGCGTTTGTGTACCAAACTTTCAGTTTCTTTTCTATCATTGTGGTCATGCAAGAATATTGGGGTTGGGGGAGCGAGACCCTTGGTGGGGGCCTATATGGGGCTGTGGTGTAGGTGGGGTTTGTGATGATGGGGGTGGGGTCAGAATGCCCATAAGGGACAGCTGTTGGGGTGAGGTTTGTGATATGGGGGTTGGTGGCAGAGGGAACACACACACAGTGTGTGTGTGTGTGTGTGTGTGTGTGTGTGTGTGTGTGTGTGTGTGTGTGTGTGTGTATACTCACCTCACCTAATTGTACTCACCTAATTGTGGTTGCAGGGGTCGAGAATCAGCTCCTGGCCCCGCCTCTTCACTGATTGCTACTAGGTCCTCTCTCTCTCTGCTTCCTAAGCTTTATTATACCTCTTCTTAAAACTCTGTATGGTTCCTGCCTCCACTACTTCACTTGCCAGGCTATTCCACTTCCTGACGACTCTATGACTGAAGAAATACTTCCTAACGTCCCTGTGACTCGTCTGAGTCTTCAGCTTCCAGTTGTGACACCTTGTTTCTGTGTCCCCTCTCTGGAACATCCTATCTCTGTCCACCTTATCTATTCCCTGTAGTATCTTGTATGTCGTTATCATGTCTCCCCTGACTCTTCCGTCCTCCAGTGTCGTCAGTCCGATTTCCCTCAACCTTTCCTCGCACGACATCCCCCTGAGCTCTGGGACTAGCATTGTTGCAAACCTTTGTACTTTCTCTAACTTCTTGACGTGCTTGACCAGGTGTGGGTTCCAGACTGGTGCTGCATACTCCAGTATGGGCCTAACATACACAGTGTACAGTGTCTTGAACGATTCCTTATTAAGGTATCGGAACGCTATTCTCAGGTTTGCCAGGCGCCCGTATGCTGCAGAAGTTATTTGGTTGATGTGTGCCTCCGGTGATGTGCTCGGTGTTATGGTCACCCCAAGGTCTTTCTCCCTGAGTGAGGTCTGTAGTCTTTGTCCACCTAGCCTATACTCTGTCTGCGGTCTTCTTTGCCCTTCCCCAATCTTCATGACTTTGCATTTGGCAGGATTGAATTCGAGAAGCCAGTTTCTGGACCACATGTCCAGCCTGTCCAGGTCTCTTTGCAGTCCTGCCTCATCCTCATCCGATTTAATTCTTTTCATCAACTTCACATCATCTGCGAATAGGGACACTTCAGAGTCTATTCCTTCCATCATGTTCGCATATATCAAAAATAGCACTGGCCCTAGAACTGACCCCTGTGGGACCCCGCTCGTCACAGGCGCCCACTGTGATACCTCTTCACGTACCATGACTCGTTGCTGCCTCCCTGTCAGGTATTCCCTGATCCATTGCAGTGCCCTCCCTGTTACATGCGCCTGATCCTCCAGCTTCTGCACTAATCTTTTGTGGGGGACTGTGTCAAAAGCCTTCCTGCAGTCTAGAAAAACGCAATCAACCCACCCCTCTCTCTCGTGTTTTACTTCTGTTACCTTATCATAAAACTCCAGGAGGTTTGTGATACAAGATTTGCCTTCCATGAACCCATGCTGGTTTTCATTTACAATCTTGTTCCGTTCCAGGTGTTCGACCACTCTGCTCCTGATAATCTTCCCCATGACTTTGCACACAATACATGTCAGAGACACAGGTCTGTAGTTTAGCGCCTAGTTTATGTTTCCTTTCTTAAATATGGGGACTACATTTGCTGTCTTCCATTTCTCAGGTAGTTGCCCAGTTTCAAGGGATGTGTTGAAGATTGTGGTTAGAGGCACGCACAGCATCTCTGCTCCTTCTCTAAGGACCCATAGGGAGATGTTGTCCGGTCCCATCGCCTTTGAGGTATCAAGGTCACTTAGGAGCTTCTTCACCTCCTCCTCGATTGTTCGTATATCATCCAACACTTGGTGGTATATTCCCTCTTGATGTTCCCTTTTGTGCTGACTTCCCACAGCCCTTCCTGTTCCTACTGTAAAAACTTCCTTATATCTCCTGTTTAGCTCCTCACATACCTCCTGATCATTTCTTGTGAGTTCTCCCCCTTCTGTCCTTAATCTGATCACCTGGTCTTTGACTGTTGTCTTCCTCCTGATGTCGCTATACAACAGTTTCGGGTCAGTCTTGATTTTCGATGTTATGTCATTTTCATACTGTCGCTGGGCCTCCCTCCTAACCTGTGCGTACTCGTTCCTGGCTCTGCGACTGATCTCCCTATTTTCGTGTGTTCTTTGTCTTCTGTACTTTTCCCATTCTCTATTGCACTTTGTTTTTGCCTCCTTACACCGTCGGGTAAACCAGGGGCTCGTTCTGGTCTTCCCGTTGTTTCTGTTGTCCTTGGAAATAAACCTTTCCACTGCCTCCTTGCATTTTGTTGTTACATATTCCATCATTTCATTTACTGGCTTTCCTGCCAGTTCTCTGTCCCACGGGACCTCCCGCAGGAAGTTCCTCAACCCTATGTAGTCCCCTCTTTTATAGTCAGGCTTTTCCCATTCAACTCCTGTTACTCTCTCCACTTGCAGCTCTACTATATATTCAAAGCACAGAACCACGTGGTCGCTAGCACCTAGGTGACTCTCATATGTGATGTCCTCAATGTCTGAACTGCCCAGGGTGAACACAAGGTCCAATCTTGCTGGTTCATCCTCCCCTCTCACTCTGGTAGTGTCCTTAACATGTTGGTGCATGAGGTTTTCCAGCACCACGTCCATCATCTTGGCACTCCATGTTTCGGGACCCCCATGTGGCTCCAGGTTTTCCCAGTCAATCTCCCTGTGGTTGAAATCCCCCATAACCAGCAACTTTGCTCTGCTGGAGTGAGCTCTTCTTGCCACCTCAGCAAGTGTGTCCACCATTGCTCTGTTGCTCTCTTCATATTCCTCTCTTGGCCTCCTGCAGTTCTGTGGTGGATTATACATCACTGCAATGACCACCTTGTGTTCCCTAGACTGAAGTGTACCTACTATGTAGTCTCTTTCTCCCATCTCATCTATGCCTTCCATTTTCTCGAATTTCCATCTGTTTTTTACTAGCAGAGCAACCCCACCTCCCCCTCTGCCCCTTCTATCTTTCCTCATGATCTGGTATCCTGGTGGGAAGATTGCATCTGTTATTGTCCCCGTGAGTTTTGTTTCTGTAACTGCTATGATGTCTGGGGACATCTCATTGATTCTTTCTTGCCATTCCTCATGTTTATTCGTTAATCCATCTGCATTTGTGTACCAAACCTTCAACTTCTGTTCTAATACTGTAACTGTGGTGTAGGGGGTGGGAACAGAGGGATCAGTGTGTGATGGTTGGTTTGGATTGTTCAGTTGCCTTGGGGGTGTCGTGGCTGGGGTCCTTCTGCAGGTGTTTCTGGGGGGTGTGCTTGTCGTTCCACTTGTTCCTGGGTTATTCTGCTCTCCTTTTTCATTTCCTCCCATTTCTCCTTTCGTTTCTGAACTCTCTCTTTCATCGCCTTCCTTTCCTCCTGTATTTTGTCTCGATCGAGGTACTCATGAACTCCTGCCTGCCTCTCAGCCGTGCTTTCTCCTGCAGGATCATGGTTCGGGTTGATTCTGCCTTGAAAATTACTTTGAGAGGCCGATTCCTTTTCTTTGTGAACCACCCGATTCTCCGAAAATTTGCCACCTGGGTCTTTTCCCCCTTGCCTATCACCTTCATGATACCTTCAATCACTTTTTTTCTCCTCCTGCTTTCTTTCATCATAAGTTTCCCCTTTAGCTTCGTCTAGCCCATATTCAAACACGGATCTCTCCCTTTCCACCTCCCACTGTGACTCCCATTGCATCCTCTGATGTGTTTTAGTTCCTTCCCGTGGAGTGTTCCTTCCTTCAGTCCCTTCCCTAGCTATGGCCCCTATGCTCCTTGGTTTTTCCTTCCTGCTCACCTGTTCCTGGCCCCCACAGGTGTCTGGTAAGGTCCCTGCACATGTCCTAGTTCCTTCAGTGTCTTCCAACTTTACATTTTGTCCTAGTGTGCTCCCTGTCTTTGTTTTGGCCCCATGTGGGTTTGACAGGACCTCTGCATACAGTTTAGTTTCCATGCTACCTTCAGACCCATTGTCTGTGTCTGATGTAGCCATTGCCGATGCTACTTCTGTAATATCTTTGTCTCTGTGCTGTTTCAGATGTCTCAGCTCCTCTTCTAATCTCTTTATCTTCTTTTCTGCTGTTGTGGCATGTTGCTTCCACCTTCTGCATTCTGCTTCCAACCTCTCTTTCATCTTCCTTTCCAGCTCTTCTAGTCTCCTTCCCCAGTCTTCCTCCTTTTTTCTGAGCTCTGCTTCCCAGTCCTCCCCCCCAGATTCGTCCTTCGAGCCCCTTGTTCTCATCCTAGTTCTAGGTTCCCCGTTGCTCCACAGAAGGAAGAGGGAGGGGTGGTTAGGGGGAGAGGGAATGGATGGTTATGGGGAGGGGGAGGATGGTTATTGGAGGGGGAGAGGTAGTTGGGGGAGGGGGTTAGATGGTTTGGGGGAGGGGTTAGATTGTTTGGGGGAGGGGGGTGGTTAGGGAAGGGGGAGAGGTGGTTAGGGGAGGGGGGAATATGTGCTTGAGAGAGAGGGGGGATGGATGGTTATAGGGGAGGGGGAGGGTGGTTATTGGATGGGGGAGGTAGTTGGGGGAGAGGGTTAGATGGTATGGGGGAGGGGTTAGATGGTTTGGGGGAGGGGTAGGTGGCTAAGGTGAGGTGGTTAGGGAAGGGGGAGAGGTGGTTAGGGGAGGGGGGTAAGTGTTTGTGTCAAGTGTATATGTGCTTGTGTATGTGTGTGTGTGTGTGTGCGCGTGTGTGTTTGTGTGTTCGCGCGCGCGTGTGTGTGTGTGTGTGTGTGTGTGTGTGTGTGTGTGTGTGTGTGTGTGTGTGTGTGTGTGTGTGTGTGTGTGTGTGTGTGTGTGTGTGTGTGTGTGTGTGTGTGTGTACTCACCTAGTTGTACTCACCTAGTTGAGGTTGCGGGGGTCGAGTCCGAGCTCCTGGCCCCGCCTCTTCACTGATCGCTACTAGGTCACTCTCCCTGAGCCGTGAGCTTTATCATACCTCTGCTTAAAGCTATGTATGGATCCTGCCTCCACTACATCGCTTCCCAAACTATTCCACTTACTGACTACTCTGTGGCTGAAGAAATACTTCCTTACATCCCTGTGATTCATCTGTGTCTTCAGCTTCCAACTGTGTCCCCTTGTTACTGTGTCCAATCTCTGGAACATCCTGTCTTTGTCCACCTTGTCAATTCCTCTCAGTATTTTGTATGTCGTTATCATGTCCCCCCTATCTCTCCTGTCCTCCAGTGTCGTCAGGTTGATTTCCCTTAACCTCTCCTCGTAGGACATACCTCTTAGCTCTGGGACTAGTCTTGTTGCGAACCTTTGCACTTTCTCTAGTTTCTTCACGTGCTTGGCTAGGTGTGGGTTCCAAACTGGTGCCGCATACTCCAATATGGGCCTAACCTACACGGTGTACAGGGTCCTGAACGATTCCTTATTAAGATGTCGGAATGCTGTTCTGAGGTTTGCTAGGCGCCCATATGCTGCAGCAGTTATTTGGTTGATGTGCGCTTCAGGAGATGTGCCTGGTGTTATACTCACCCCAAGATCTTTTTCCTTGAGTGAGGTTTGTAGTCTCTGACCCCCTAGACTGTACTCCGTCTGCGGCCTTCTTTGCCCTTCCCCAATCTTCATGACTTTGCACTTGGTGGGATTGAACTCCAGGAGCCAATTGCTGGACCAGGTCTGCAGCCTGTCCAGATCCCTTTGTAGTTCTGCCTGGTCTTCGATCGAGTGAATTCTTCTCATCAACTTCACGTCATCTGCAAACAGGGACACCTCAGAGTCTATTCCTTCCGTCATGTCGTTCACAAATACCAGAAACAGCACTGGTCCTAGGACTGACCCCTGCGGGACCCCGCTGGTCACAGGTGCCCACTCTGACACCTCGCCACGTACCATGACTCGCTGCTGTCTTCCTGACAAGTATTCCCTGATCCATTGTAGTGCCTTCCCTGTTATCCCTGCTTGGTCCTCCAGTTTTTGCACCAATCTCTTGTGTGGAACTGTGTCAAACGCCTTCTTGCAGTCCAAGAAAATGCAATCCACCCACCCCTCTCTCTCTTGTCTTACTGCTGTCACCATGTCATAGAACTCCAGTAGGTTTGTGACACAGGATTTCCCGTCCCTGAAACCATGTTGGCTGCTGTTGATGAGATCGTTCCTTTCTAGGTGTTCCACCACTCTTCTCCTGATAATCTTCTCCATGATTTTGCATACTATACATGTCAGTGACACTGGTCTGTAGTTTAATGCTTCATGTCTGTCTCCTTTTTTAAAGATTGGGACTACATTTGCTGTCTTCCATGCCTCAGGCAATCTCCCTGTTTCGATAGATGTATTGAATATTTTTGTTAGGGGTACACATAGCGCCTCTGCTCCCTCTCTCAATACCCATGGGGAGATGTTATCTGGCCCCATTGCCTTTGAGGTATCTAGCTCACTCAGAAGCCTCTTCACTTCTTCCTCGGTTGTGTGCACTGTGTCCAGCACTTGGTGGTGTGCCCCACCTCTCCGTCTTTCTGGAGTCCCTTCTGTCTCCTCTGTGAACACTTCTTTGAATCTCTTGTTGAGTTCTTCACATACTTCACGGTCATTTCTTGTTGTCTCTCCTCCTTCCTTCCTTAGCCTGATTACCTGGTCCTTGACTGTTGTTTTCCTCCTGATGTGGCTGTACAACAGTTTCGGGTCAGATTTGGCTTTCGCTGCTATGTCATTTTTATATTGTCTTTGGGCCTCCCTTCTTATCTGTGCATATTCGTTTCTGGCTCTACGACTGTTCTCCTTATTCTCCTGGGTCCTTTGCCTTCTATATTTCTTCCATTCCCTAGCACACTTGGTTTTTGCCTCCCTGCACCTTTGGGTAAACCATGGGCTCATCCTGGCTTTTTCATTAATCCTGTTACCCTTGGGTACAAACCTCTCCTCAGCCTCCTTGCATTTTGTTGCTACATATTCCATCATCTCATTAACTGGCTTCCCTGCCAGTTCTCTGTCCCACTGAACTCCGTTCAGGTAGTTCCTCATTCCTGTGTAGTCCCCTTTCTTGTAGTTTGGCTTCATTCGTCCTGGCCTTCCTGCTTCTCCCTCCACTTGTAGCTCTACTGTGTATTCGAAGCTTAAAACCACATGGTCACTGGCCCCAAGGGGTCTTTCATATGTGATGTCCTCGATATCTGCACTACTCAAGGTGAATACTAAGTCCAGCCTTGCTGGTTCATCCTCTCCTCTCTCTCTTGTAGTGTCCCTTACGTGTTGGCACATGAAGTTTTCCAGTACCACCTCCATCATCTTAGCCCTCCATGTATCTTGGCCCCCATGTGGGTCCAAGTTCTCCCAATCGATCTCCTTGTGGTTAAAGTCACTCATGATCAGGAGCTTTGGCCTGCATGCATGAGCTCTTCTGGCCACTCTAGCCAGTGTGTCAACCATCGCTCTATTGTTCTCGTCGTACTCTTGCCTTGGCCTCCTGCTGTTCTGTGGTGGGTTATACATCACTGCTATTACCACCTTTGGACCTCCAGAGTGAAGTGTTCCCGCTATGTAATCACTTTCTTCTCCGCTGTCTCCTCTCTCCAGCTCATCAAAATTCCAGCGATTTTTGATCAGCAACGCCACTCCTCCACCCCCCCTGTTCCCTTTGTCTTTCCTCAGGATTTGGTATCCCGTTGGAAAGATGGCATCTGTTATCATACCTGTAAGCTTGGTTTCTGTGAGAGCTATGATGTCCGGTGATGCTTCTTTGACTCTTTCATGCCACTCCTCCCACTTATTTGTTATTCCATCAGCGTTTGTGTACCATACCTTCAGTTTCCTTTCCAACACTGTGGTTTGGGGGGCCTGTGAGGGTGGGAGACCTGGTGGCATACTGTGGGATTCTATAGCTCGGTGTTGGGTGGAGGCTGTGGGTATGGATTGTAGTGTGTGTTGGGATGGTGTGATAGGTTGTATGGTTCTGAGAGTAGTTGTGTGTGTGCTTGCCCTTGCTGTTCTGTTCTGCTCTGACTGACCTCTGCTGGTTCCCTCCTTGTCTCTTTTCCTAGCTCCTTTCGCTTTTTTGTCCTCTCCCTCAGCTGCTGTCGTTCTGATTTTGTTCTGTCTCTGTCTAGGAACACCCTCTTGTACTCTTCCGAGTATTTCAATCGTGGTTTCTCTTGGAGGATCCTGTTCCGCACTGTTTCCGTGTGTGTGTATGTGTGTGTGTGTGTGTATGTGTGTGTGTGTGTGTGTGTGTGTGTGTGTGTGTGTGTGTGTGTGTGTGTGTGTGTGTGTGTTCCGTCTTCACTTTTTTTTAACTTACAATCATTTTAAACTTCTTAGAGACTGCAGAGCATAAATCATAAATCCCTATAATCATAAATACCTATAAATCATAAATCCCTATATTAAAAAACCTGCCTCTTGTTTTTTAAATAAAAATATACTTAATCGTCACTAGTTATTTTTTTACTGAAGGAATCTAACCAGCACAGAAAATAATTCACGAGAGTAATTAATTATTTGTGATTATCAGTTTGTAATTATCTCTGTGTGATTATCTATTTGTAATTATCTATTTGTGATTATCTATTTGTAATTATCAATTTGAAAATTATCTATTTGTAAGTGTTTGTGATTATCTATTTGTAATTATCAATATGAAAACTCTCTGATATCATCTATTTGTAATTATCTATTTGTGAATTATCTGTTTGTGATTACCTATTTGTAATTATCTGTTTGTGATTACCTATTTGTAATTATCTATTTGTGATTATCTGTTAGTAGTTATCAGTTTAAAAATTCTCTATTTGTAATTATTTGTTTGTGATTACCTATTTGTGATTATCTATTTGTAATTATCTATTTGCAGTTATCTATTCGCAGCTACCGGAATAATTATTTCTACATATTTTTATATTTCTAGTGAGACTAGAAGTTACTTGTTCACACTATTTTATTTATTCTATTATTCTGTGTAGATAATTGTATATGCTAGTATGTTCGTTGTCAAGTGCAGTGTTGTGGTGTGTTTTGGAATGTTGTGCAGTGTTGTGGGGTGTTGTGGAGAGTTGTACATTGTTGGGGGTGTTGTGGAGTGATGTGCAGTCTTGTGGAGGGTTGTGGAGTGTTGTGCAGTGCTGTACAGTCTTGTACAGTGCTGTGCAGTGTTGAGTGAACCATCTCAAGGTTAGGTACAGCTCGGCCTGTGCGCCACAGCCCCTCACCCGCAAGCTGAATTATCTTCGCCTCATATATACACAACCATCGCATATACAAGGCCAAGAATATACAGGACTAAGGCATAAGCGTTACCAAGCAATATACACACCTAAAGCATAATGACAATTAGGCATACAGAGAAGCAGCATATACACAAAACAAGTGATATACATAACAAATACACGATAATATGCAAACAAAAAGCATACGCATACATAACTAAGAAATATATGGAAGTAAGACACATATATATGTTTAAATCTGCATAGAAATGGAAGAACAGCAAGGAATGGAGGATTGGGGTCGTGTTTGTGGGAGGAGGAAGGTGGGAGGTTGGAAGAAGGTGGGAGGAAGGGGGGTAGGTGGGAGATAGGAGAAAGTGGGAGACAGGTGTGATAGTGAAGGTGATGTTATGCAGGAGAGATACTATAGGTAATACAATTCTGGGGTTGAACCGAAGAGGAGGGGAGGTGGTTGTAGCGGTGTTAGTTATAGCGTAGTATAGTTGGTGGTTGTGGTGGTGGTTATGGTGGTAGTGGAGCTGGTGGTGGTGATAGTTGTGATGGTGATAACTCTAGTGGTGGTGAGAATTGTGGTGGGAACTGCAGTTGGTATCTCTCCTTTACCAATTGCATCCTCCTCAAGTGTCTCCCAACGTACTAAGCCTACCGAGTAGATCTTTATCTACTCGGTAGATGAAGTTTGATTCGCGTCTACTGGAAAACAAATCGTGTTTTCTAATACGGGAAAAGAAATGAATTATTTGGATTAGATTGCAATAATTATGTAGTAACTTACTTAACAATTCACACTTAACTATTGATGCAACTGTGGCAGTAACTATGGCAGTAACTATGGCAGTAACTATGGCAGTAACTATGGCTTTGGACCAGCTCTTCACAAAATAACATAGTCAAAATTGAAGATCTTTGGAATAGCCATCAAATCCGCTGACATAACGTTATTGATACAAAGCCGAAATATTGTCACCTCAAAATGCGTATTTTTACCTTACAAGAATTCGACTTTCAACCATACTGACATCAGCTGTCAAGACCTCAGGGGAACTGTGGTGGTCGACAGTGGCTCAGTGAATACGGAGGCCATGTCTTGACTTCGACATGCTGACGCTGCTTTAATTCCATACGAGGCACCTGCAACTTCTAAATGGAGAGCGTTGGTTCAATATAGAGCTGTTTGCCTCACTTTAGAGTCCAGAGCTTGGCCAGCAGCAGCTGTTTGGATGGCTGGCTCCAGCTACTGTGGTACGAGGAACATTGTGTAACTCCTGTCTCCTGACGTTTCGTTTTGAGTTATGGCAAAGTTATTCTAACTTTCTCTCTCCCCTTCTCTCACTGTTATAAACACACACACACACACACACACACACACACACACACACACACACACACACACACACACACACACACACACACACACACACACACACACACACACACACACACGCACACACACACACACACACACACACACACACACACACACACACACACACACATCTCAAAGGTAGTTAGACCAAATAATATCTCTCCATGGGTCCTGCAAGAGGAAACAAAAACTCTGAATGTACCACTAGCTAAAAATTTCAACAAGTCATTTGACACGGAGTAACTGTCAAATGAAGAAAGTGGATATAGTCCCAGTATTTAAGAAAGTGGACAGACAGGTAGCAGAAACTACAGGCTAGTGTGACCGCCATGTGTAAGGCTCCAGAGAGACTTATCAGAATTATCAGGAGAATAAATTGGAGGCAGTAGGCGAAGTAGAGAGGTATAGATGACGTAATCAGTCCAACAACCTTGGAGTAATAGTTTTAGAAGTGGTCAGTCCCTCAGCCTGGTGAAGTGTTCAGCTTCTTAGTCTGGAACAATGTGATGAAGAATCATGGAAGCGTGGAAGACGTAGCAGGACGCGGGGACCACTAGTAGAAGTAAGAAGGTAAGAATTTGAGGAGCACTACAAGAGGCCTACTGGTCCATTCTAAGCAATTTCCTCTCGACTCCAACCTCTCTCACCCATAACACATGTTTAACTGCTATTTCTTTAAAGCTGATAGACTGATTACATCATCTTAACCTCCCTACTACATCTGCTGCTTCCAATTTATTCTCCTCTGTACCAAAAGCTTCACTCAACAATGAAGAAACGCGGTTGTAAACACACTGATCTAATCAAACAGACATTAGAGGCGCCAGCAAGTGTAACGAAGTGTTAAAGACAATACTTGTTCATTACTTTCAAGAACAGGTATGACAAAGGGCTCACGAAGGCAGGTGTGTACACACAAACACAATTGTTTCTATAGGACAATAGGTCTCAATCCAAATATCAAATTGATTTCAACACACGAAACAAAGACTTGAAAGAGATCGGTCTGAATGAAATGTAAAAACCAGACTGAATGCTAATGCCGTGAAGGAAAGATGAATTGTATAAATAAAAAGTGGAATGAAAAATGAAAATGAAAACAATTCTAGTCACAGAAATTTTAATCTAAAATATTAAGTTGAAATTCCAGTATTGAATATTAAAAAATATGTATATATATATATATATGGAAAGCTCGTAATTTTTCAATACTCACAACATAGCGGAGAAAAAAATATTTGGATTCGATGTATAAGCAATTACAAAGACTCTAATAACCTATTACTAAAATAATCACAAAGAAAAAACATTGACGTAGGTAATTTCAGTTACGAAGAAAAAGACTTGATAGGCTACTAGCCTATCCAGTCTTTCTTCTTTTCCCTCAGCACATCCAAACAACGACTTGACTGAGTGAAGACAATACACCGTCAGTATTAAACATCTTTACATGATAAGAAGAAATCTTTAAAGCAGTTTTATGAAAGAAAGAATAAATTATCACAATATCAGGGCAGGAATCATTCACAAATAGTCCAAGAGGAGACTTGATAAATTATTCTGGGCCGTTGAAACACTAATCCCTTGTGATTTTATTCTGTAGAAGATAACATATGTTGCAATATATGAGGGTGGGAAACAATACTAAGATCGATATATAGAGTGTGAATGCTTCGAAGATGGCACAAGGGCTCTGTATGTAGAGCGAATTTTTATTTATAAAAATGGATTTTGCTCTAAATAGAGCTTTGTCAAGTTGACTAATTTTACGACGCTCCAGTAAGAGCGAGGAACAGTGTGCTTATGTTATACCGTCCAAGAGGGTTGAAGAGGCCAGATACAATTAATGATGGTTGCTTGTCAAGAAGCAAATCCAGGAGCCGAAATTCAGCAAACTGACGCACAACAAGGTATGTACTCTCTCTCTCTCTCTCTCTCTCTCTCTCTCTCTCTCTCTCTCTCTCTCTCTCTCTCTCTCTCTCTCTCTCTCTCTCTCTTTTTCACACACACACACATGATAACGACCTACAAAATACTGAGAGGAATCGACAAGCTGGACAGAGACAGAGTGTTCTAGAGGTGGGACACAGCAACAAGGGGTCACAGTTGGAAGCTGAAGACTCAGATGAACCAAGGAATGTTAGGAAGTATTTCTTCAGTCACAGAGTAGTCAGGAAGTGGAATAGTCTGGGAAGTGATGCAATGGAGGCAGGATCCATACATAGCATTAAGAAGAGGCACGATAAGGCTTATGAAACGGGAAGAGTAACCGAGTAGCGGCCAGTGAATAGGCGGAGCCAGGAGCTGTGACTCTACCCTTGCAACCACACCTAGGTAAGTATACACACCATTTTTTTTCTGCATGTCTTTTAAAACTATCACGCAAAGTAGCACAGGCCGGGAAATATCTGGCTCATAAACTTGCATAAATCTGCACACGAAGTAGCAAGTCCCAGCAGCCGTAGCAAAAGTTAAGACCACTTGGGATCTGAGCCAATTATAATTCATGTCGTGGAAGGATGTTTTGCAGATGAGAAACTTCTTCTCCCGAGGTGCACGCCTCTCAGAACTGACTCGACAGAGATCACAACGAGGTTAAGTAGCCGGAGGATCGAGGCTGTACCATTTTCCTGCCCTGAATGACCTACGTAACCGGAGGATCGGGTCCCATTGATTCTGTTCCTATAAGACTAACACGATAGTGTGGATTTTGCTGATTCATTGAGAATTTGTGTGTACGTAAAGGCCTGGGTTAACTAACTTTTTTGTCAGAGATATATTCCTTGTGATGCACGTGTTGCAGAAATGTACTCCTTGTGATGCATGTGTTGCAGAGATGTACTCCTTGTGATGCATGTGTTGCAGAGATGTACTCCTTGTGATGCATGTGTTGCAGAGATGTACTCCTTGTGATGCATGTGTTGCAGAAATGTACTCCTTGTGATGCATGTGTTGCAGAGATGTACTCCTTGTGATGCATGTGTTGCAGAAATGTACTCCTTGTGATGCATGTGTTGCAGAGATGTACTCCTTGTGATGCATGTGTTGCAGAAATGTACTCCTTGTGATGCATGTGTTGCAGAAATGTACTCCTTGTGATGCATGTGTTGCAGAAATGTACTCCTTGTGATGCATGTGTTGCAGAAATGTACTCCTTGTGATGCATGTATTGCAGAGATGTACTCCTTGTGATGCATGTGTTGCAGAGATGTACTCCTTGTGATGCATGTGTTGCAGAGATGTACTCCTTGTGATGCATGTGTTGCAGAGATGTACTCCTTGTGATGCATGTGTTGCAGAGATTTACTCCTTGTGATGCATGTGTTGCAGAGATGTACTCCTTGTGATGCATGTGTTGCAGAGATGTACTCCTTGTGATGCATGTGTTGCAGAGATGTACTCCTTGTGATGCATGTATTACAAAGATGTACTTCTTTTGACATATTTATGTACAGTTCTACACTTCTAAATCCACTTGGTATTTAAGTTTTGTTTTTCTGTTCAGATGAAGCCCCCATGAAGCACCCATGAAGCACCCCTGAAATATACATGAAGCACCCCTGAAGCACCCATGAAGTATACATGAAGCACCCCTGAAGGACCCATAAAGTACCCACGAAGTTGTATTGTAGCCGATGGTCTATGAGCCCACGGAGACAGGATGAAGGGTTCACCTACCCTGGGAACCTGGACTATTGGTTTACAGGCTTACTGAGCAGGGATCAATGGTCTACCAACTCCCGGAGCCGAAATTAATAGCCTATGAACCAACACAGCCGAGATTGACGGTTCACGGGCCCAGGGAGTCGAGATGCAAGGTCCACTGGCCCTGGTGAGGCGTCTCACACGTAATTTGCCTGCCAGAGAGCATTTCAAGCTTTTAAAACTCAGGAACTCGAAGATTTTTCTCTCACTGATGTCTCTTCTTTTTTCTCCATCCTGTCCTTGAGAGTAAGTTGAGGACACGCTCAATATGACTTAAGGAGACCCCGAGCTGCAGGATTCAAGTCTCGCCCTTTGATCTCTGACTCACCGACGCTGAAAGAGCAGCAGGAAGAGTGACGTTTCACACGGCAGCGGTTATGTGTAGGATCGTCACACCAACCTTTCTCCCTGGCGATGGTGGTGATGATGATGGTGATAGTGGGTGTGCTGAGGGAGATGAGGTCGCTGGTGATGGTATACATGACATTCGTTGTTGGTGGTGCTGATGAGGAAGGCAATATTGCTGTTAACTGTACAGTGTTAGTACATAGTGAGAGTATGTGTGTGTACTCACCTATTTATACTCACCTATTTGTGGTTGCAGGGGTCGAGTCCTAGCTCCTGGCCCCGCCTCTTCACCGGTTGCTACTAGACCCTCTCTCTCCCCGCTCCATGAGCTTTATCAAACCTCGTCTTAAAACTGTGTATGGTTCCTGCCTCCACTACGTCATTTTCTAGGCTATTCCACTGCCTTACAACTCTATGACTGAAGAAATACTTCCTACTATCTCTCTGACTCATTTGTGTCTTCAACTTCCAATTGTGGCCTCTTGTTTCTGTGTCCCCTCCTGGAACATCCTGTCCTTGTCCACCTTGTCTATTCCACGCAGTATTTTATATGTCGTTATCATGTCTCCCCTGACCCTCCTGTCCTCCAGTGTCGTCAGGCCGATTTCCCTTAATCTTTCTTCATAGGACATTCCCCTTAGCTCTGGAACTAACCTTGTTGCAAACCTTTGTACTTTCTCTAGTTTCTTGACGTGCTTTATCAAGTGCGGGTTTCCAAACAGGTGCTGCATACTTGTGTGTGTATGTGTGGGTGTATGTGAGTGTGTGTATGTGTGTGTGTGTGTGTGTGTGTGTGTGTGTGTGTGTGTGTGTGTGTGTGTATGTCTGTGTGTGTGAGTGTGTGTTTGTGTGTGTGTCTGTGTGTGTGTGTGTGTGTGTGTGTGTGTATGTCTGTGTGTGTGAGTGTGTGTTTGTGTGTGTGTGTCTGTGTGTGTGTGTGTGTGTGTGTGTGTGTGTGTGTGTGTGTGTGTGTGTGTGTGTGTGTGTGTGTGTGTGTGTGTGTGTGTTTGTGTATGTGTACTCACCTAGTTGTACTCACCTAGTTGAGGTTGCGGGGGTCGAGTCCGAGCTCCTGGCCCCGCCTCTTCACTGATCGCTACTAGGTCACTCTCCCTGAGCCGTGAGCTTTATCATACCTCTGCTTAAAGCTATGTATGGATCCTGCCTCCACTACATCGCTTCCCAAACTATTCCACTTACTGACTACTCTGTGGCTGAAGAAATACTTCCTAACATCCCTGTGATTCATCTGTGTCTTCAACTTCCAACTGTGTCCCCTTCTTACTGTGTCCAATCTCTGGAACATCCTGTCTTTGTCCACCTTGTCAATTCCTCTCAGTATTTTGTATGTCGTGTGTCCTGTGTGTCAGGTGATGTGTAAACCTGTCCTGTGTGTGTGTGTGTGTGTGTGTGTGTGTGTACTCACCTAATTGTACTCACCTAATTGTGGTTGCAGGGGTCGAGACTCAGCTCCTGGCCCCGCCTCTTCACTGATCGCTACTGGATCCTCTCTCTCTCTGCTTCCTGAGCTTTGTCATACCTCTTCTTAAAACTATGTATGGTTCCTGCCTCCACTACTTCACTTGCTAGGCTATTCCACTTGCTGACAACTCTATGACTGAAGAAATACTTCCTAACGTCCCTGTGACTCGTCTGAGTCTTCAGCTTCCAGTTGTGACCCCTTGTCCCTGTGTCCCCTCTCTGGAACATCCTATCTCTGTCCACCTTGTCTATTCCCCGCAGTATCTTGTATGTCGTTATCATGTCTCCCCTGACCCTTCTGTCCTCCAGTGTCGTCAGTCCGATTTCCCTTAACCTTTCCTCGTACGACATTCCCTTGAGCTCTGGGACTAGCCTTGTTGCAAACCTTTGTACTTTCTCTAACTTCTTGACGTGCTTGACCAGGTGTGGGTTCCAGACTGGTGCTGCATACTCCAGTATGGGCCTAACATACACAGTGTACAGTGTCTTGAACGATTCCTTATTAAGGTATCGGAACGCTATTCTCAGGTTTGCCAGGCGCCCGTATGCTGCAGCGGTTATTTGGTTGATGTGTGCCTCCGGTGATGTGCTCGGTGTTATGGTCACCCCAAGGTCTTTCTCCCTGAGTGAGGTCTGTAGTCTTTGTCCACCTAGCCTATACTCTGTCTGCGGTCTTCTTTGCCCCTCCCCAATCTTCATGACTTTGCATTTGGCTGGATTGAATTCGAGAAGCCAGTTACTGGACCACATGTCCAGCCTCTCCAGGTCTCTTTGCAGTCCTGCCTCATCCTCGTCCGATTTAATTCTTCTCATCAACTTCACGTCATCTGCGAACAGGGACACTTCAGAGTCTATTCCTTCCATCATGTCGTTCACATATATCAAAAATAGCACTGGTCCTAGAACTGACCCCTGTGGGACCCCGCTCGTAACAGGCGCCCACTGTGATACCTCTTCACGTACCATGACTCGTTGCTGCCTCCCTGTCAGGTATTCCCTTATCCATTGCAGTGCCCTTCCTTTTACGTGTGCCTGATCCTCCAGCTTCTGCACTAATCTCTTGTGGGGAACTGTGTCAAAGGCCTTCCTGCAGTCTAGGAAAACGCAATCTACCCAACCCTCTCTCTCGTGTCTTACTTCTGTTACCTTGTCATAAAACTCCAGGAGGTTTGTGATACAAGATTTGCCTTCCATGAACCCATGCTGGTTTTCATTTATAATCTTGTTCCTTTCCAGGTGTTCGACCACTCTCCTCCTGATAATCTTCTCCATGACTTTGCACACGATACATGTCAGAGACACAGGTCTGTAGTTTAGTGCCTCGTTTCTGTTTCCTTTCTTAAATATGGGGACTACATTAGCTGTCTTCCATTTCTCAGGTAGTTGCCCAGTTTCAAGGGATGTGTTGAAGATTGTGGTTAGAGGCACACACAGCATCTCTGCTCCTTCTCTAAGGACCCATGGGGAGATGTTGTCCGGTCCCATCGCCTTTGAGGTGTCAAGGTCACTTAAGAGCTTCTTCACCTCCTCCTCAGTTGTTCGTATGTCATCCAACACTTGTTGGTATATTCCCTCTTGATGTTCCCTTCTGTTCTGTCTTCCCACAGCCCTTCCTGTCTCTACTGTAAAAACTTCCTTAAATCTCCTGTTCAGCTCCTCACATACCTCCTGATCATTTCTTGTGAGTTCTCCACCTTCTGTCCTTAATCTGATCACCTGGTCTTTGACTGTTGTCTTCCT
>NC_091292.1:101336998-101386998 GCF_038502225.1 Cherax quadricarinatus
GCTTCCTTGCAAGCAATTGTCCAGAGAAGTTCATATGGAAGCAAGTGGTAGATGTTGGAACCAGCGTGTGTATGAACACAGGAAGGCTGGAACAAATAATATCTCCTGTGACGTGGTTTTTGTAATGTGCTCTACTTGTGGCCACAATATGGATTTTGGACAGTCACAAATTTGTAGCACTTGAGCCTTTTTTATGAGGGTAAGAACAAGTTGGCAAGTGTGTTTGACATGCTAAAAGTACATCATTTCTGGACAACAGTGAGAGAAACTGCAATCAATAACGATTTAAGGCAGCATCTCTTGCGTGGTTAACTCTCCTTCAGTGTGAGTCTAGCCTCCCCAAGACTGACTGCATGATTGACACACAAAGTGCTTTCTTCTTCGTCGGCTCGGCCTAGATATATATATATATATTTATATTTATATATATTTTTATATTTATATATATATATATATATTTTTATATATATATATATATTTGTATATATATATATATATATATATATATGTATATATATATATGTATATGTATATATATATATATATATATATATATATATATATATATATATATATATATATATATATATATATATATATATATATATATATATATATATATATATATATATATATATATATGTCGTAACGAATATGTAAAACTGGTCAGTTAGCAAGAACTCATTTAAAATTAAGCCCTTTCTGAAATTTTCTCTTATGCGTTTAAAGATATATTTTTTCATTAATGTTAATGTAAAATTTTTTAATTTTACACCAAAAGAATCTTAGAAAACTTACCTAACCTTATTGTAACAAGAACAATTTATTTTAGCCTAACCCAACTAAATATATTTTATGTTTGCTTGACCCCCGAAACTCTCTCCAGGTAAACTCCAGGTAAACAGTAATTTAATACTAAACAAACACAGTGAAATATATTTTTTTCGTTAGGTTCAGAATGATTTTGGCGAAATTATTGCATACACAAATTTTCACTTGTCCTATATGGCAAGATGAGCGTTGCTATTTAAGCCAAGATCGCAAGTTCTGCCTATTCGGCACGACATATATATATATATATATATATATATATATATATATATATATATATATATATATATAACACGAGCGTGTTTTTCTCTCATTGTATATATGGTTAGAGCTTACTCTTATTTTAAGGATTCAAGTTTTTGGTCTGGTGAAAAAAGGTCACGTGGTGTTTTAATAACCTTCGTACATTCGAGAGGTTTTAAATAAATTTAACAAACAATCATACTTTTTCTTCTTGATTCTCCGGTATTCTCCCGGCCCTGGCCTTTTCCAAGTGGTGGCCCGGCCCTGGCCTTTTCCAAGTGGTGGCCCGGCCTTGGCTCCCTGTCTAGGGAGTATCTAAGACCTAAGTCTCCCATGGGATGAGGCACAAGTACCTCCTCATCTTTGGGACCAACTGTCCCCTAGGCCTAGCCACAAGCTAGGCCTCTCTGGTCTGCCATCCCAGCCCCAAGGGGACTAATGGGAATGACAGTCTTGTGAGCTACAAGCTCGGGCTCAGGCACCTACCCTACCCTAGAAGGGCTGGGCATGGTGTCGAAGGCTGGGCATGGTGTCGATGAACAATCATATACACACTTCTCGGTATATAACCCGAGGTGCAAACCTTTCGGTGGATATACCTGCGTTAATGTAATATGTTGCTAATTTGATTATTTTTTTATGAATTTTTATTTTTCTAGTCACTTTTATTATTTTCTGCATTGATATAATTATTTATATTGTCATCATGACCTTCAAGTATATTATAAGAGTAATGATTAAAGTTTTTCTTTCCTCTTTTCTATATAATTTAGTTGAGCATTAACTAAACTCGTTTTCTATGAAATGAATCCGTTGCTTAAGAAAGAAAACGTGCCCGTGCTTGTTTTTAGGGCAGACGATGTTATATAAAAATTTATTAGTAACTAAGCAGACACTGCTCGGATTATACGGGTTATTGTGTAAATTCTCCAATAATATGTTGACTCTGCAAGGGAGACATATTTGTGCCTGTGAGGGAGAAGTTCAACAGATAAGAGTAGCAACATCAACCAGACACCCCAGTCTAACTGTACATATTAGCGTTGAAGTAAGTAAGTAAGTAAGTAAGTAAGTAAGTTTATTCAGGTATACACAAATACAGTTACATAGAATTATCATACATAGCAGCATATGTGTAGAGAACCTGGGATAACCCAAAAAAGTCAGACAGAGTGACTTATTTCCATTGGGGTCCTTGAATTCAGTTATCATTTTTATATTTCATTTTTCTTTCAAGTAGGATAAAAGTTCATATTTAAATGTTTTATATTTTCAATTATAACAATAAAGTGCTTATATTTGTATGTTATTATTTCTTTTTCTATTCATTGATTTTCCTGAGGAGGAGCCAGCCTTGGTAAGACTTACTTAAGATCTTACAGGGCTGAGTAAGCCTTCACAGTGCCTTTGGGAATATTTTTTTTTTTTTTGGGGGGGGGGAAAGGGGGGAGGGGTAATTCCTTAAAAAAAAAAAAAAAAAAAAAAAGTAAATAACTTAACTTAGATTTTGGGATACATAATCTGCTAAATTAGTTTATATGGCCAAAAGAATTTTTCTTTTGTCGACTGACCCGAAATGAAAATCTCTTCATTGCACAACTCATTTAATATTGTAGAAATCAAAGCCTGGTCTCAGACCGGGCATCGGGGGCGTTGACCCCTGAGATAATACAAATGTGTAACAAAATCTAAATGAACCTTTTTTTTTTAACAAATATAACCATTATTTTTAAAGGGGTGGAGGGATAAGCCAGTGGAAGGCCTCGGTCAGATGACTAAAAGCTCCAGCTGTGTGTTATCAGGTGACTAAGACCCGCGTCAGGAAACACTTGTCCTGTTTCCTGACTAACCTAACAGTAAAAATATACACTGATCATTTACAAATACATTACCCACAAAGTTAGATAAGATATAAAATGAGATTTTTAACCCCGGAGGGTTAGCCACCCAGGATAACCCAAGAAAGTCAGTGCGTCATAAGATAAGATAAGATTTCGTTCGGATTTTTAACCCCGGAGGGTTAGCCACCCAGGATAACCCAAGAAAGTCAGTGCGTCATCGAGGACTGTCTAACTTATTTCCATTGGGGTCCTTAATCTTGTCCCCCAGGATGCCACCCACACCAGTCGACTAACACCCAGGTACCTATTTGCTGCTAGGTGAACAGGACAACAGGTGTAAGGAAACGTGTCGGAATGTTTCCACCCGCCGGGAATCGAACCCCGGAGGGTTAGCCACCCAGGATAACCCAAGAAAGTCAGTGCGTCATCGAGGACTGTCTAACTTATTTCCATTGGGGTCCTTAATCTTGTCCCCCAGGATGCGACCCACACCAGTCGACTAACACCCATGTACCTATTTGCTGTTAGGTGAACAGGACAACAGGTGTAAAGAAACGCGTCGACATATTTCCACCCGCAGGGAATCGAACCCGGGCTCTCCGTGTGTGAAACTTTGCTGCAATGCTGAGTGGAGGGCTCGTTGCCCCCTCCCCCCTAAAAAAAATCCTGTGAAGTGTATTCACGAGGAGTGACCGCCTTGTGGCATTTTGGTGTGCGTCAGGAAGAACAATGAAACTGGGAATCAGGGAACGGGTGGAGTTCGAACCCATGGCGGGTGAGACCTAAAACTCACTGTGAGTTTTTTTTTTTAACTCACCATCGGTTCGAACCCTATCCGTTCCCTGATTTGTTTACAATGTGTTTACCTGAAAAATGCAAATTTATAAGAGAGCTAACCCTGATAACTCACTCCTCGGTTTAGACAAAACTTTGGGACAACTTTTCGCCCTGTGTAGAGTTTCATCCACTCGTAACGATCTGGACAGAGCGAAACGTTACAACGTTACGTTTTCCTTGTCTCTAGTATGTCACCTGGATCCACGCTTCTCAACGATCACATTAAATCACAATCTGTAAATACCATAAAGAAGTCGGTCAATCCGGGTTCCTACGTATATGAACAAGTGAGCATCGCTCTCAGGCGCCTCGTAGCGCAGTGGGAAGTGGTTAAGTTTACCACTGAAAGTTCTTTGATCGGCTCCTGACCGGGTGAGACGTATGGGCAGATCCCTTAGCACCTACTGCCACAGTCACCTAGCAATAAATAGGTACGAAAAAGTTCGGTGACTGTCGTGGGCGGCATCCTGGGGAAGGGCCTTATAAGAAAGACAGTGGAAATAAGCTGTCTGGCCCTCTTGGCTTAAAAATATTGTTCCAGTATTGATTATTATTATTATTATTATTATTATTATTATTATTATTATTATTATTATTATTATTATTATTATATTATTATTATTATTATTATTATTTATAATTATTATTATTATTATTATTATTATTATTATTATTATTATTATTATTATTATTATGAGGGAGCGCTAAACTCATAGGGGGGATCATACAGCGCCTGGTGGAATGGTACGCAATGAGGTTCAAGTACACAACGAACAAGAGTACAAGGAAACAGAGTACGTAGAGTACGCACAAACATCCAGAGGACAAAGTCTGGGAACTAGCGTAATAAGGATGGAGAACAGATTAGCAATGATAACAAAACGCTCTGATGATAATTAAATCCATTGGATATGACTCTAACACAGAAGATGTAGAGTGGTTATCAGTACAGTCCAAAATGTGGCTCCTGGTGTTAAATACCGTCACTGACGTCTGATATGATTCGACTTAGTGGCAAACCACATCTCTTAACAATTGATGTCGTAACGTTAGTCAGTAAAATGCCAGCCGCTTCAATCCGAGTCAGTACATACACAATCAGAGGCTTTCAATACCTGCTACACTAACTGTTCTCGACTATCAGGTATCTCGTGGGATTTCTTTTTCATTTATGGAAATAAATTAAGTCTAATAAGACTCCCAGTATTGAATAACACCCCAGGTAATATTTTTTTTTTAAAGATTGTATACCTGGGGTATATCTAGAGAGGGTTTCGGGGGTCAACGCCCCCGTGGCCCGAACTGTGAGGCGAGTTGACTCATTTTAACTGTTCAATGTATCTCGGGAAACCACAGTTTCTGTGGCTTATCGATGCTTCTCCAAGCCAACCATTGGACATGCGACTCATATCAGTTGTCTAAAAACCAGGTACCTATTTACTCCTAGGTGACATGGGGCAGCTAGTGAGAAGAGGCTTGCCCGTACGTTTTTCTTTGAGGTTTCCCCGTACGTCTTTCCCTGAGAAAGCTTCCCCTTACATCTTTCCCTGAGGAGGCTTGCCCGTACGTCTTGCCCTGATGAACGCGTGCCCATACATCTCACCATCTCAGGACTAGTAAATACAACCAAGATCTTTCTCATGTGAGTTGACTACGATAACTCTACCGTTGATAACAATGAATAAGGCAGGAAAGGACATAATTACAGAGTAAACAGAGAAGTACTAGTGGACACAGGAGACATCAGAACACAGAGACAAGTGGAAACTAAACCTTACCAGAAAAACTATAATAATTCTTGACTCCTAATTCTGAGAATTTTTTTTTTTTGACTTTTATAAATATATTGTAAAGATGTTTAGCCTTTATTAAGAGTCAAGGAAAAGTTCCGAAGCATAAATAAAGGTAATATATATATATTTTTAAGTAACTTAATTCAAGGCTATCTTAAAGATATCTGCCTTGAGAACTGCATGTTATCCCTCACGATGACGGGGTTTATAATGGCGATCTTATCAGGAAATTAGATCAGCTCTGGTACAACCACCAGCACCACCACTGTCACTACCACTACTACCTACCACCAGCACCACCACTGTCACTACCACTACTACCAACCACCAGCACCACCACTGTCACTACCACTACTACCTACCACCAGCACCACCACTGTCATTACCACTACTACCAACCACTAGCCACCACCACTGTCACTACCACTACTACCAACCACCAGCACCACCACTGTCACTACCACTACTACCAACCACAAGCACCACCACTGTCACTACCACTAATACCAACCACCAGCACCACCACTGTCACTACCACTACTACCAACCACCAGCACCACCACTGTCACTACCACTACTACCAACCACCAGCACCACCACTGTCACTACCACTAGTACCTACCACCAGCACCACCACTGTCACTACCACTACTACCAACCACCAGCACCACCACTGTCACTACCACTACTACCAACCACCAGCACCACCACTGTCACTACCACTAGTACCTACCACCAGCACCACCACTGTCATTACCACTACTACCAACCACCAGCACCACCACTGTCACTACCACTACTACCTACCACCAGCACCACCACTGTCACTACCACTACTACCTACCACCAGCACCACCACTGTCACTACCACTACTACCTACCACCAGCACCACCACTGTCACTACCACTACTACCTACCACCAGCACCACCACTGTCACTACCACTACTACCTACCACCAGCACCACCACTGTCACTACCACTACTACCAACCACCAGCACCACCACTGTCACTACCACTACTACCAACCACCAGCACCACCACTGTCACTACCACTACTACCAACCACCAGCACCACCACTGTCACTACCACTACTACCAACCACCAGCACCACCACTGTCACTACCACTACTACCTACCACCAGCACCACCACTGTCACTACCACTACTACCTACCACCAGCACCACCACTGTCACTACCACTACTACCTACCACCAGCACCACCACTGTCACTACCACTACTACCTACCACCAGCACCACCACTGTCACTACCACTACTACCAACCACCAGCACCACCACTGTCACTACCACTACTACCAACCACCAGCACCACCACTGTCACTACCACTACTACCAACCACCAGCACCACCACTGTCACTACCACTACTACCAACCACCAGCACCACCACTGTCATTACCACTACTACCAACCACCAGCACCACCACTGTCACTACCACTACTACCTACCACCAGCACCACCACTGTCACTACCACTACTACCTACCACCAGCACCACCACTGTCACTACCACTACTACCAACCACCAGCACCACCACTGTCACTACCACTACTACCTACCACCAGCACCACCACTGTCACTACCACTACTACCTACCACCAGCACCACCACTGTCACTACCACTACTACCAACCACCAGCACCACCACTGTCACTACCACTACTACCAACCACCAGCACCACCACTGTCACTACCACTACTACCTACCACCAGCACCACCACTGTCACTACCACTACTACCTACCACCAGCACCACCACTGTCACTACCACTACTACCAACCACCAGCACCACCACTGTCACTACCACTACTACCTACCACCAGCACCACCACTGTCACTACCACTACTACCAACCACCAGCACCACCACTGTCACTACCACTACTACCTACCACCAGCACCACCACTGTCACTACCACTACTACCTACCACCAGCACCACCACTGTCACTACCACTACTACCAACCACCAGCACCACCACTGTCACTACCACTACTACCAACCACCAGCACCACCACTGTCACTACCACTACTACCTACCACCAGCACCACCACTGTCACTACCACTACTACCAACCACCAGCACCACCACTGTCACTACCACTAGTACCTACCACCAGCACCACCACTGTCACTACCACTACTACCAACCACCAGCACCACCACTGTCACTACCACTACTACCAACCACCAGCACCACCACTGTCACTACCACTAGTACCTACCACCAGCACCACCACTGTCACTACCACTACTACCAACCACCAGCACCACCACTGTCATTACCACTACTACCAACCACCAGCACCACCACTGTCACTACCACTACTACCAACCACCAGCACCACCACTGTCACTACCACTAGTACCTACCACCAGCACCACCACTGTCATTACCACTACTACCAACCACCAGCACCACCACTGTCACTACCACTACTACCAACCACCAGCACCACCACTGTCACTACCACTAGTACCTACCACCAGCACCACCACTGTCACTACCACTACTACCAACCACCAGCACCACCACTGTTATTACCACTACTACCAACCACCAGCACCACCACTGTCACTACCACTACTACCAACCACCAGCACCACCACTGTCACTACCACTAGTACCTACCACCAGCACCACCACTGTCATTACCACTACTACCAACCACCAGCACCACCACTGTCACTACCACTAGTACCTACCACCAGCACCACCACTGTCACTACCACTACTACCAACCACCAGCACCACCACTGTCACTACCACTACTACCTACCACCAGCACCACCACTGTCATTACCACTACTACCTACCACCAGCACCACCACTGTCACTACCACTACTACCAACCACCAGCACCACCACTGTCACTACTACTACTACTACCAACCACCAGCACCACCACTGTCACTACCACGACTACCAACCACCACCACTGTCACTACCACTACTACCAACCACCAGCCACCACCACCAGTACCACTAACGCCACTACCACCACTATAAACTTCTTCCTTTATAACGCCATTCATAAAGTTAACGACCGCAAAGCTTCGAGACGAACACCACCGGTGTTATTGTGGCCCCACACACACACACACACACACACACACACACACACACACACACACACACACACACACACACACACACACACACACACACACACACACACACACACACTACCTACAGTGTTGTCAGAATGTACAGTGCAGATAGTAAAGGAAAACACCATACACAGCTTCAAGAAAAGTTATTCTATGACCTGTTCTTCTAACTAGTTTTATTTAATTAAAAAATGTCTGGATTACTGAATAAATTTCTTTTAGCTTAATGCAGATTTGAGCATTTCAGAAATCAGCCGAGGATATCAAGCCAGAAGATTGGTTAATGTTGCTTAAAGCCCATCGAGTACCCAAAGTCTCATTAAGGCTCCGTGAAGCTTGTTCACCACCAGTCATGATTACTTTAATCACCCAATACCCAGCTTATACACACTGAGAAACATACACCTTACAGCCTGCATATATATATATATATATATATATATATATATATATATATATATATATATATATATATATATATATATATATATATGTATATATATATATATATGTATATATATATATATATATATATATATATATATATATATATATATATATATATATATATATATATATATATATCCTAGGTAGTAGGTTGGTAGATGGCAACCGCCCAGGGAGGTACTTCCGTCCTGCCAAGTGAGTGTAAAACGAAAGCCTGTAATTGTTTTACATGATGGTAGGATTGCTGGTGTCCTTTTTTCTGTCTCATGAACATGCAAAATTTCAGGTATGTCTTGCTACTTCTACTAACACTCAGGTCACACTACACATACATGTACAAGCGTATATATACACACCCCTCTGGGTTTTCTTCTATTTTCTTTCTAGTTCTTGTTCTTGTTTATTTCCTCTTATCTCCATGGGGAAGTGGAACAGAATTCTTCCTCCGTAGGCCATGCGTGTTGTAAGAGGCGACTAAAATGCCGGGAGCAAGGGGCTAGTAACCCCTTCTCCTGTATATATTACTAAATTTGAAAGGAGAAACTTTGTTTTTTTCTTTTGGGCCACCCTGCCTCGGTGGGTTACGGCCGGTGTGTTGAAAGAAAGAAAGAATATATATATATATATATATGTATATATATATATATATATATATATATATATATATATATATATATATATATATATATATTACATAATATGGTATAGAAGATTTAAGAGATACATTGTTGATATAAAGGTGGCATATAAGGTACATGTTGTTACGTGTGTATCACAGATTATAAGGCGAAAATCTCATCCAGTTCCTGAGAGCTGGGGCGCGTGCCCAGAATACAGCAGGCATTACCCCTTTGAACAGCCGCACTGAGCCGCTGGAACAGAAAACTAGCTGCCCTGGGATCCCTAGTTACCCTGATGAGTCTTTTTCCCAGCTCCTTAAGGAATTTAGATGCACTCTTTCCCCATGAGCCAAGGGTCTCTGAGCCTATGGGAACAAACATATAATGATGGGCAAGTTCTCCATATTTTCTAGACTTTTGGGACTCCCTGAAGCTGGCAGCTGCCCCTCCTTCCTCCCTGGTGTATTGGAGATAGGTACCAGCCAAGGTAGATGCACATGTATAGTCCTACACCACCTGCTTCCCATCTGTCCAGGCTTGAAGGGTGATACCATCTGGACGCTTCTGGCTGCCATCAGATCTGCATAGTTGGGGTGGCTCCCTTACTGCTGGGCAACCAGCTGTTGTGAGGCTCCTCTTGATAATGTTATTAACCTCCTCATGTCTTGCGATCTTTCCCTCGGATTTACGGCACACAAGACCATGGTACCCGAATCGGTCTGCTGCTTCACTGCCACAAATACACCTGTGTTCGGCGAGAATAGGGGCGGCAAGTCGAAGGGCAACACCGATGCGGATGGTCTGTGGTTCGAGGCGTGTGCCAAGGCTGGAGTTGGGAACAGCCAGCAGAAAGTCCCCAGCATGAGGGGCTCTCACTGCCAGTAGGCGGGCTCTATCCTTCCCTATATATATATATATATATATATATATATATATATATATATATATATATATATATATATATATATATATATATATATATATATATATATATATATATATATATATATATATATATATATATATATATATATATATATATATATATATATATATATATATATATATATATATATATATAAATATATATATATGTATATATATATACTGTGTGTGGGTCTGTCTGGTTAGTCTAAAGCCAGGGGGGGTCATTCTAGCGTCCAGTGATTCTGAAGTCAAAAACTCTCACGCTATTATCCAGTGATACTTAAGCCAAGGGTTTGTCGGAATATCTTATGTTCTGATGTCTTTTCGTTCCAGCACGTGGTGAAGCCTCATGGTAGTTTGTCCCACTGTTTTTTGATGTTGAAGTCAAGCTTTCGTTCCGGTATGTAGTGAAGTCCCGGGGCTTTAATCTGGGGTGAAACCCCGGGATTCGTTTCCAGGCCTCGCTGCTGCTAACTAAATTTTCCTCTTCCGGGCCACTGGTCCCGTAGTGCCTGTAACCTTCAATCCTCAGCGTTGAATACACCGTCACTCAGCTCTGTGCACCGCCAGTTGCACCATCACTACCGTCACTAACGCCACCATCATCACCACAACACCTGCATCACCATCACTCCCTCCTCTTCTCCACCACCACTACCACTAACCACTTCCAGAACCTCAGGATTTGTTTATGAACAATTCGACAGTTCAGCGAGAGAGAGATCTTCAGAAATCTTATGAACTGATGTTTTTCACCAGTTCTTCAACAAATCTACTTCAGAGACCTTGTAATGGTTACTGTTATCGACCACAAGAGCTTCTGCGAGCAGAACAAATACTCTATTCACAGATATTTCATTTTCCTTCTAACACAAGAGGTTGTTATAAATGGCCTCGTGAACTGTACCTCCTGAACAACCGCAAGGAAGCTTCTCTTCAGTACCTCGTGAGCTGTATCTCCTCAGTGACCGCAAGGAAGCTTCTCTTCAGTACCTCGTGAACTGTGTCTTCTCAGTGACCGCAAGGAAGCTTCTCTTCAGTACCTCGTGAACTGTGTCTTCTCAGTGGCCGCAAGGAAGCTTCTCTTCAGTACCTCGTCAGCTGTATCTCCTCAGTGACCGCAAGGAAGCTTCTCTTCAATTCCTCGTGAACTGTATCTCCTCAGTGACCGCAAGGAAGCTTCTCTTCAGTACCTCGTGAACTGTATCTCCTCAACGACCGCAAGGAAGCTTCTCTTCAGTACCTCGTGAACTGTATTTCCTCAACGGCCGCAAGGAAGCTTCTCTTCAGTACCTCGTGAACTGTATCTCCTCAACGACCGCAAGGAAGCTTCTCTTCAGTACCTCGTGAACTGTATCTCCTCAACGACCGCAAGGAAGCTTCTCTTCAGTACCTCGTGAACTGTGTCTCCTCAGTGACCGCAAGGAAGCTTCTCTTCAATACCTCGTGAACTGTGTCTTCTCAGTGGCCGCAAGGAAGCTTCTCTTCAATACCTCGTGAACTGTACCTCCTCAACGACCGCAAGGAAGCTTCTCTTCAGTACCTCGTGAACTGTATCTCCTCAACGACCGCAAGGAAGCTTCTCTTCAGTACCTCGTGAACTGTATCTTCTCAGTGGCCGCAAGGAAGCTTCTCTTCAGTACCTCGTGAACTGTATCTCCTCAACGACTATTCAGATAATTGCCTTGACTTAAAAAGTTCACCCTAGGGTTCTTGAACACGGTCAGCAATATTTTCGATTCTATTTTTTTGATCCATTGCGTTTTTTTCGTATCATACGATATGTAACTATAGATTAAAACGTATATTAAAATTTTTGAACTTTATTAATCCGGACTCTCGCCTGACCAGTATAGATCACAATTGTCCTCACCAACGTTTGTCATATATTAAGTGGCTGTTAAATTCTCTCCTGCCTTCAATACTTTTCTCTGCCCGCCCTGTCTTCTCTTTATCTTGTCACTTCTTGCCCTGCTTCTGCTTGCCTCACTGTGTTTTCTTCCCTTCCCTTCCCTTCCCTGTCTTTCCCTTTCTCCAGTCCTTTCTGCCTCTCCTACTTTGCTGTTTTACTGCTTTCCCTGCTGCTTTCTCCCTGTCTTACCCTGGTTTCCGCCCTTTCCTCTGCTTTCCATGCCTGCCTCATCCAGATTTCCCTGCCTCCCTGCTTTCTCCTCTGCCTCCACCAACATCTAAACCATTTTTTCCCCGTCTTTCCAATTTTATCTATTACCTCCTCCCCTCCCATGCATTAATCTTATGTTTCCATTTTATTTTTCCTTGTTTGGGTTTGCCTTCCTCTTTCTAGCCCTTGTTTGTGTCCATCCATACGATGGTGTTTGTGTCCATCCATACGATGGTGTTTGTGTCCATCCATACGATGGTGTTTGTGTCCATCCATACGATGGTGTTTGTGTCCATCCACACGATGGTGTTTGTGTCCATCCATACGATGGTGTTTGTGTCCATCCATACGATGGTGTTTGTGTCCATCCATACGATGGTGTTTGTGTCCATCCATACGATGGTGTTTGTGTCCATCTATACGATGGTGTTTGTGTCCATCTATACGATGGTGTTTGTGTCCATCTATACGATGGTGTTTGTGTCCATCTATACGATGGTGTTTGTGTCCATCTATACGATGGTGTTTGTGTCCATCCATACGATGGTGTTTGTGTCCATCCATACGATGGTGTTTGTGTCCATCCATACGATGGTGTTTGTGTCCATCTATACGATGGTGTTTGTGTCCATCTATACGATGGTGTTTGTGTCCATCTATACGATGGTGTTTGTGTCCATCTATACGATGGTGTTTGTGTCCATCTATACGATGGTGTTTGTGTCCATCTATACGATGGTGTTTGTGTCCATCCATACGATGGTGTTTGTGTCCATCCATACGATGGTGTTTGTGTCCATCCATACGATGGTGTTTGTGTCCATCTATACGATGGTGTTTGTGTCCATCCATACGATGGTGTTTGTGTCCATCCATACGATGGTGTTTGTGTCCATCCATACGATGGTGTTTGTGTCCATCTATACGATGGTGTTTGTGTCCATCCATACGATGGTGTTTGTGTCCATCTATACGATGGTGTTTGTGTCCATCCATACGATGGTGTTTGTGTCCATCCATACGATGGTGTTTGTGTCCATCCATACGATGGTGTTTGTGTCCATCCATACGATGGTGTTTGTGTCCATCCATACGATGGTGTTTGTGTCCATCCATACGATGGTGTTTGTGTCCATCCATACGATGGTGTTTGTGTCCATCCATACGATGGTGTTTGTGTCCATCCATACGATGGTGTTTGTGTCCATCCATACGATGGTGTTTGTGTCCATCCATACGATGGTGTTTGTGTCCATCCATACGATGGTGTTTGTGTCCATCCATACGATGGTGTTTGTGTCCATCCATACGATGGTGTTTGTGTCCATCCATACGATGGTGTTGTGTCCATCCATACGATGGTGTTTGTCCATCCATACGATGGTGTTTGTGTCCATCCATACGATGGTGTTTGTGTCCATCCATACGATGGTGTTTGTGTCCATCCATACGATGGTGTTTGTGTCCATCCATACGATGGTGTTTGTGTCCATCCATACGATGGTGTTTGTGTCCATCCATACGATGGTGTTTGTGTCCATCCATACGATGGTGTTTGTGTCCATCCATACGATGGTGTTTGTGTCCATCCATACGATGGTGTTTGTGTCCATCCATACGATGGTGTTTGTGTCCATCCATACGATGGTGTTTGTGTCCATCCATACGATGGTGTTTGTGTCCATCCATACGATGGTGTTTGTGTCCATCCATACGATGGTGTTTGTGGCCATCCATACGATGGTGTTTGTGTCCATCCATACGATGGTGTTTGTGTCCATCCATACGATGGTGTTTGTGTCCATCCATACGATGGTGTTAGTGTCCATCCATACGGTGGTGTTTGTGGCCATCCATACGATGGTGTTTGTGTCCATCCATACGGTGGTGTTTGTGGCCATCCATACGATGGTGTTTGTGTCCATCCATACGATGGTGTTTGTGTCCATCCATACGATGGTGTTTGTGTCCATCCATACGATGGTGTTTGTGTCCATCCATACGATGGTGTTTGTGTCCATCCATACGATGGTGTTTGTGTCCATCCATACGATGGTGTTTGTGTCCATCCATACGATGGTGTTTGTGTCCATCCATACGAAGGTGTTTGTGTACAATTCCTCGTTGGTGTTTTTATGTCTGCAGACCAAAAATGGTGTTTGTATTTGTCTTAAAAAAGCATAATTTTTAATTCGTGGGCCGAAGATGTGTCTGGCCTCCTGAGACTTGTTATATCTATTCGTGAAACTGTGTATGGAAGATGACTGAGATAAAGTCTGCGTCATAGCCTCCTGTGAGTCTTGTAGACCTTTTTTCAATGATGGCTGGGAAAATTATTTCTTATTTTTTTCTATAATTACAAAAAAAATGTGGTTTTATGAGGTTAGTTGTAATCTGCTGATGGTGGTGGATGGTGGTAATGGTGGTAGTGGTGGTGGTGGTGGTGATGGTGGTGGTGGTGGTGATGGTGGTGGTGGTGGTGGTGGTGGTGGTGGTGGTGGTGGTGGTGATGGTGGTGGTGGTGGTGGTGGTGGTGGTGGTTGTGGTTGAGTAGTAGTGATGGTGGTGATGGTGGTGGTGGTGTAGTAATGGTGGTTATGGTGGTGGTTGTGATGGTAATGGTGGTGGTGGTGGTGTAGTAATGGTGGTGGTGGTGGTGGTAGTGGTGTGGTGATGGTGGTAGTGGTGGTGGTGGTGGTGGTGGTGGTGTAATGGTGATGGTGGTGGTTGTGGTGGTGGTGGTGGTAGTGGTGGTGATGGTGGTGGTGGTGGTGGTGGTGATGGTGGTGGTGGTGGTGGTAGTGGTGGTGATGGTGGTGGTGGTGGTGATGGTGATGGTGGTCTTGATGTTGGTGATGGTGGTGGTGGTGGTGGTGGTGGTGGTGATGGTGGTGGTGGTGGTGGTTGTGATGGTGGTGGTTGTGGTGGTGGTGGTGGTGATGGTGGTGGTAGTGGTGGTGGTGGTGGTGGTGGTGGTGGTGGTGGTGGTGATGGTGGTGGTTGTGGTTGAGTAGTAGTGATGGTGGTGGTGGTAGTGGTGGTGGTGGTGGTGGTGGTGGTGATGGTGGTGGTTGTGGTTGAGTAGTAGTGATGGTGGTTGTGTAGTAATGGTGGTGGTGGTGGTGGTGGTGGTGATGGTGGTGGTTGTGGTGGTGGTGTAGTGATGGTGGTGGTGGTGGTGGAGGTGATGGTGGTGGTGGTGGTGGTGGTGGTGGTGGTGGTGGTGGTGGTGATGGTGGTGGTTGTGGTTGAGTAGTAGTGATGGTGGTGGTGGTAGTGGTGGTGGTGGTGGTGGTAGTGGTGGTTGTGGTTGAGTAGTAGTGATGGTGGTGATGGTGGTGGTGGTGTAGTAATGGTGGTGATGGTGGTGGTGGTGGTAGTAATGGTGGTGGTGATGGTGGTGTTGGTGGTGGTGGTGGTGTTAGTGGTGGTGTAGTGATGGTGGTGATGGTGGTGGTGGTGTAGTAGTGGTGGTGATGGTGGTGGTGGTGTAGTAGTTGTGGTGATGGTGGTGGTGGTGGAGGTGGTGGTGGTGTAGTAATGGTGGTGATAGTGGTGATGGCGGTGGTTATGGTGGTGGTTTTGGAGGTGGTGGTGGTGTAGTAATGGTGGTGATGGTGGTGATGGTGGTGATGGTGGTGATGGTGGTGATGGTGGTGATGGTGGTGATGGTGGTAGTGATGGTGGTAGTGGTGGAGGTGGTGGTGGTGGTGGTGTAGTAATGGTGGTGGTGGTGGTGTAGTAATGGTGGTGGTGGTGTAGTAATGGTGGTGGTGGTGGTGGTGCAGTAATGGTGGTGGTGGTGGTGTAGTAATGGTGGTGGTGGTGGTGGTGTAGTAATGGTGGTGGTGGTGGTGGTGTAGTAATGGTGGTGGTGGTGGTGGTGTAGTAATGGTGGTGGTGGTGGTGGTGTAGTAATGGTGGTGGTGGTGGTGTAGTAATGGTGGTGGTGGTGTAGTAATGGTGGTGGTGATGGTGGTGGTGTAGTAATGGTGGTGGTGGTGGTGGTGTAGTAATGGTGGTGGTGGTGGTGTAGTAATGGTGGTGATTGTGGTGGTGTAGTAATAGTGGTGGTGGTGTAGCAATGGTGGTGATGGTGGTGGTGATGGTGTTGGTGATGGTGGTGATGGTGGTGGTGTAGTAATGGTGGTGATGGTGGTGTAGTAATGGTGGTGGTGGTGTAGTAATGGTGGTGGTGGTGGTGGTGTAGTAATGGTGGTAGTGGTGGTAGTGTAGTAATGGCGGTGGTGGTGGTGGTGGTGTAGTAATGGTGGTCGTGGTGGTCGTGTAGTAATGGTGGTGGTGATGGTGGTGTCATAATGGAGGTGATGGTGGTGGTGTAGTAATGGTGGTGGTGGTGGTGGTGGTGTAGTAATGGTGATGATTGTGGTGGTGTAGTAATAGTGGTGGTGGTGTAGCAATGGTGGTGATGGTGGTGGTGTAGTAATGGTGGTGATTGTGGTGATGGTGGTGATGGTGGTGATGGTGGTAGTGATGGTGGTAGTGGTGGAGGTGGTGGTGGTGGTGGTGTAGTAATGGTGGTGGTGGTGTAGTAATGGTGGTGGTGGTGTAGTAATGGTGGTGATGGTGGTGGTGTAGTAATGGTGGTGGTGGTGGTGGTGTAGTAATGGTGGTGATGGTGGTGGTGTAGTAATGGTGGTGATGGTGGTGGTGTAGTAATGGTGGTGATGGTGGTGGTGTAGTAATGGTGGTGGTGTAGTAATGGTGGTGGTGGTGGTGATGGTGGTGGTGGTGGTGATGGTGGTGGTGGTGATGGTGGTGGTGGTGGTGGTGGTGGTGATGGTGGTGGTGGTGTAGTAATGGTGGTGGTGGTGGAGGTGTATTAATGGTGGTGGTGGTGTAGTAATGGTGGTGGTGATGGTGGTGGTGTAGTAATGGTGGTGGTGGTGTAGTAATGGTGATGATGGTGTTGGTGTAGTAATGGTGGTGGTGGTGGAGGTGTAGTGATGGTGGTGGTGGTGGTGGTGGTGTAGTAATGGTGGTGGTGGTGTGTTACAAAAAACGCGATTCTAAAAGCTTAGAGATCTCCAGTGAATACTAGAAAGGACTGCCCTTCTAGCATCCAGCCTGTTACTGGGTTTTCGTAACAAGTAGTCAGTATCCTTGTCCAATTATCCATTAAAATTTAGTATGGTTCATTAGCGCTTTAGGATTACAACTGGTAGGCTACTAACTAGAGAAATTAAAATTTAATAAATTTATTAAGTAGTAAGTTGTCTAGAGGTATATTATCAAAGTAAATTAAATCACAGCAATCAAAATAAAATCAATCTCTCGAGTTCAATATTATTATGCTGAAAGCACATATCACATTTATAATTCTTAAGTACCGTCAGGTACATTAACATTTAATAAGATATTACAAATATGTACAAGTGTGTGTATGCGTGTAAGTGCTCTTAAGTAGTTAGCTATGTCTCAAGACTCGAATAAGACTTAAACAAGTGACTGACAAAGTCCTCAAATAAACTAACTTCTTGACCGACTGGCAACCCGAACAGTCTGCTTGAACAACAAAGAACGCTAAGCCCAATAGCAATGCAATATGCGACTGCGACACAATCAGGATCAAGGAGATAATATAACGACACTAAGTAGGGACCATCAGCAGATCCTCCACCAAAGTTACAAAACTCCCATAATACTGAATCTTCGTTCAGCATAGGAAAACTCGACTGTGACAATGCACAGAAACCAGTACAAAATTAGGTCAGAAGCTATAGCTAAGGACCTGAGATGTTCAGAGTGTCTAAGCGACACACAACCTCAGTACAACGTCGAAAATCACTAAGTCTATACAATGTTCTGTGAACAAAGTTCTACAGAACTAACAAGAATAATGAGACAGACAATCTGTCCAACCAGCAAGCGAGTCTCTAGCAGACTGTCAGACAGACAAGCTGTCCGACCAGCAAGCGAGTCTCCAGCAGACTGTCAGACAGACAAGCTGTCCGACCTGGTAAGCGAGTCTCCAGCAGACTGTCAGACAGACAATCTGTCCAACCAGTAGTTTGACAATCAAGCCTAACTGAGCACATTTTATATACATCCTAACAACATAAGCTAAATAACAATATAACAGTCAAATAATAATATAAAGTCATACATTTACGATTTAGCTATTATCGCAAATATAAGCAATATAAAATTATATGAAAAGATAATATACATTACATATATACATAATAATCATTGTAACCCATTCAGGGGTTGCAACACCCCCCCCAACACGACAGAGGGTCGCACTAGGAGTTGCATGAATGTCTTTTACATTATTTCTGGTTACTCATATCAATATTATTATCAATATAAAAATTAAACATGAATCAGAGTCTCTTGTGCCAAGCACTTCTACAATTTCACAGCGTCCGTCACTAGGATATGCCCCTAACTAGGGCAGTACACAGTATCGTATTTCTGCATACTCGTGGTTATATACATCAGTGTAGAGACAGGATAGCGCTGACAAGGAGGGCACGTAGAGGCTCGATCATAGTAGAGGAGACTGCATTCCACTCTTAAGTAGTGGTTGCGGAATGCGAGGCAGTATGAACATCTGAGTATGAAACAGCTTAAGGTGTGTAGTAAGGGGGGGGGGGTCTGCGACAGGACAGTGTTGCGTCACGCAGTACCATCACCCGCACCACACTACTCACTCAACACTCAGCTTGTTTCCTCCTCACACAACATTACTGTGAATATATAAATATAATAATTAGACATGACATGAGTATATATAGTTAATATGGGCTGGAGGGATGAAGTTACTTTACTGAATTTGACATAGCAAGTAACAAAAGGTATTTGGGCATAAAATTACGTTAATTTAATGTAACTGATAATTATTAAGGACGAGACAGAGCGTCAGCAATTACATTACAATGACCACTTATGTGTTTTATGCTAATAGAATAAGGTTGGATTCTGAGGGCCCACCTCATGATCCTGGCATTTTTACTTTTCATGGTATTTATATAAGTGAGTGGATTGTGGTCAGAAAAAACGTTAATTTTAAATGGGGAAGTGCCCAAATACACGTCAAAATGTTCCAAGGACACCACAAGAGCTAGAGCCTCTTTCTCAATAGTGGCATAAATTTTCTGGTGTCGTTTAAGCTTAGATGAATAGTAACATATAGGATGGAGAATATCAGTGGATGTTGACTGTTGGAGCAGCACAGCACCCACTGCATAGCCACTCGCATCTATATGTAAAAAGGGAAGATTGAAATTAGGACTCTTCAACACAGGAGCAGAGGATAGCAAGCGCTTCAACCTTTTGAACGAGTCTGAACAATCTCTAGTCCAGGTGAACTGAACTTTGCTACTAGTAAGCTCAGTGAGAGGAGCTGCAATCTGAGAAAAGTTTGGACAGAACCTGCGATAATATCCTGCCATACCCAGGAATCTCTGTACTCCTTTCCTATCCTGTGGCACTGGAAATTCAGAAATTGCACGAACCTTAGCCTCAATAGGAGCAACCTCACCTTGGCCGATACAAAAGCCTAGATAGGTAATCTTGGCTTGACCAAAACTACATTTAGCTAAGTTAACAGTGAAGTTGTAGTGCGCCAGTCTCTCAAACAATGCTCTGAGACGCGTCAAGTGCTGTTCCCACTCGTCACTGTGCATCACTAAGTCATCAAGGTAGTCTTCTACTCCATCTAAGTTGTGGGTCAACTCGTTCATTATATGCTGGAATGAGGAAGCCGCATTACATAAGCAGAAGGGGGTAACGAAATAGTTGAATAATCCATCTTGAACAGTAAAAGCAGATATTTCTTGAGAACATTCAGTAAGCGGGACTTGATAATAGCCTCGTAAAATATCTAAACGGCTGACATACTGGGCTCCTGACACACGATCAATAAGGTCATAAACGCGGGGTAAGGAATATCCATCAGGCAAGGTAACAGAGTTCACTTTCCAGTAATCAGTGCACATCCTGAAACTAGCGTCAGGTTTGGGCACTAAAATACATGGAGATGCCCATGGACTTTTACTGCGCTCAATAAGTCCGTGAGATAACAGAAAATCAACCTCTTCTCTCAATGCTTTATGCTTTGTTGGACTCATCCTATATGGTGATTGCTTAATGGGTGATGCTCCCTGTACATCAACGTCATGTACACCCAGAGTACAACGTTTAGGAACATCACCGAACAATTCAGGGAAATTCAAAATCATGTTTTTAATATCACCAGCTTTATCAATCCCAAGGTTACTAAGAAAATCGTCTAGTGACTGTAGAGTCACTGAATTTTCTAAACGAACCTCTATACCTCTAGAGATGTCAGGTAGACTGACGTTTTCTTCCTCTGTCCTAGGAAGAATAGAAGTAGTAGGTAGAGGACTAGCGTAGTATGCCTTAAGCTGGTTAACATGGTACACATGATTAGATTTCTTTTTCCCAGGCGTACGTACCAAATAATTTATGTCGCTAAGCTTTTTCACTACTTCCAGGGGACCATCATACCTGGCTTGTAGAGCATGACCTGGTACTAATTTCCGAGCCATCACCTTATCTCCTGCTTTAAAAGAACGGGAGACAGCACGCTTGTCATAATGTTGCTTCATTCTAGCTTGGGCTGAAACTAGGTTTTTCGAAGCCAGCTCTCTAGCGGCTGTCAAATGTTGCTGCATTAATGAAGGTGAAGTACTCAATGATGGATTTGATTTTCCTGTCCACACGTCTTTCAACACTGCAAGAGGACCACGCACTTGGTGTCCGAATATTAATTCAAACGGACTAAATCCGAGACTTTCTTGTTCACTTTCTCTCATAGCGAACAGAAGAAAAGGTATACCCTCATCCCAATCTCTAGAAAAATGCTCACAATAAGCTCTCATCATGGACTTCAGTGTCTGATGAAATCTCTCTAGAGCACCTTGTGACTGTGGATGATAACTGGTTGAAAGTACAGACTTTATTCCTAGGTGGGATAATGCTTCTCGAAAGATCTTAGAAGTGAAGTTAGATCCCTGATCTGACTGTATCTCTCGTGGCAATCCAACCTGGGAGAAAAATTTCATCAGCGCTCTTACAATAGCACGAGCATTAATTTTTCTCATAGGAATAGCTTCGGGATAGCGTGTTGCAGCGTTCATAATAGTAAATAGGTATTGGTTTCCTAGTTTGGTTCTAGGCTAAGTAGATACAGGTGTAGCATACACTGTACTAGTATTAGGCTGTGTCGTACCAGCTATACTCTGTACTATAGTGTCAGTGAAGGAAGGAGCGAGCGAGAACTGATCTACACTAGGCTCAGACACGAGGCTCACTTCTGCTCTAGTTGCTCGTTCTTCTTCATCAAATAGAGTCATACTTCCTAATTGTGACACTAGGCTTTCTGAATCTGAATCATAATCAGACATCTCTGTATGAGCAGGAAACAATATATCTTTAATTAATGCTCTGACAGTTTCAGCTGTGTAATTCCTGTTATACGTCACACTGAGATATTTGGCTACTTGCCAACACGTCTGAAGTTTTAATGTACTTAACTCAGACAAAGTCAGAGTATCAATTAACTGTTTCACTTTGGCATACATCACGAAAATAATTGTACTACGAGAGAGTGATTATGGGAAACTATAATCCTAATAGGAATTTTAGTGTTGGTTGTCTTAGAGTTAGAACTCATAAACAGTATTTCCATCTCCTTGGATCAAGAGACTCAGTCAGGTACATACATCCACCTGGTATGTTGTACAAGACTAAACTCAAAGTCTTCAGATTAGGAAAGTACTCAAAGTGTTTGATCATAGATGTACTAGTATGTCAAACTGAACAATTTCTCCAACACCTTGGATCAAGAGGCTCCCGGACAGGCCCCCATTTGTTACAAAAAACGCGATTCTAAAAGCTTAGAGATCTCCAGTGAATACTAGAAAGGACTGCCCTTCTAGCATCCAGCCTGTTACTGGGTTTTCGTAACAAGTAGTCAGTATCCTTGTCCAATTATCCATTAAAATTCAGTATGGTTCAATAGTGCTTTAGGATTACAACTGGTAGGCTACTAACTAGAGAAATTAAAATTTAATAAATTTATTAAGTAGTAAGTTGTCTAGAGGTATATTATCAAAATAAATTAATTACAGCAATCAAAATAAAATCAATCTCTCGAGTTCAATATTATTGTGCTGGTAGCACATATCACATTTATAATTCTTAAGTACCGTCAGGTACATTAACATTTAATAAGATATTACAAATATGTACAAGTGTGTGTATGCGTATAAGTGCTCTTAAGTAGTTAGCTGTGTCTCGAGACTCGAATTAGACTTAAACAAGTGACTGACAAAGTCCTCAAATAAACTAACTTCTTGACCGACTGGCAACCCGAACAGTCTGCTTGAACAACAAAGAATGCTAAGCCCAATAGCAATGCAATATCAAGCGACTGCGACACAGAATCAGGAACTGGGAAATAATATAACGACACTAAATAGGGACCATCTGCAGATCCTCCACAAGTTACAAAACTCCCATAAAACTGAATCCACGTTCAGCATAGGAAAAACTGTGACTGTGATAATACACAGGAACCAGTACAAAATTAGGTCAGAAGCTATAGCTAAGGACCTGAGATGTTCAGAGTGTCAATGTGACACACAACCTCAGTACAACGTCGAAAATCACAAAGTCTATACAATGTTCTGTGAACAAAGTTCTACAGAACTAACAAGAATAATGAGACAGACAATCTGTCCAACCAGCAAGCGAGTCTCCAGCAGACTGACAATTTCACGAGAGGTGAGGACACCCCCCCCTCGATCACGTGATAGCTACGTGGACAACTGCAGCTCAGAAGCCGGCAGTATAACGAGCGACAAGCGATAATTACAGTAGTTTGACAATCAAGACTAACTGAGCACATTTTATATACATCCTAACAACATAAGCTAAATCAAATAACAATATAAGGCAATACATTTGCGATTTAGCTATTATCGCAAATATAAGCAATATAAAATTATATGAAAAGGTAATATACATTACATATATACATAACAATCATTGTAACCCATTCAGGGGTTGCAACATGTAGTAATGGTGGTGGTGATGGTGGTGGTGTAGTAATGGTGGTGGTGTAGTAATGGTGGTGATGGTGGTGGTGTAGTAATGGTGGTGGTGTAGTAATGGTGGTGGTGGAGGTGGTGTAGTAATGGTTGTAATGGTGGTGGTGATGGTGGTGGTGTAGCAATGGTGGTGACGGTGGTGGTTTAGTAATGGTTGTGGTGGTGTAGTAATGGTGGTGGTGGTGGTGTAGTAATGGTGGTAATGGTGGTGGTGGTGTAATAATGTTGGTGACGGTAGTGGTGTAGTAATGGTGGTGATGGTGGTGGTGTAGTAATGGTGGTGGTGGTGGTTGTGGTGGTGGTGGTGGTGGTGGTGGTGGTGGTGGTGGTGGTGGTGGTGGTGGTGGTGGTGGTGGTGGTGGTGGTGGTGGTGATGGTGGTGGTGGTGGTGGTGGTGGTGGTGGTGGTGGTGGTGGTGTAGTAATGGTGGTGATGGTGGTGATGTAGCAATGGTGGTGATGGTGGTGGTGTAGTAATGGTGGTGGTTGTGTAGTAATGGTGGTGATGGTTGTGGTGGTGTAGTAATGGTGGTGATGGTTGTTGTGTAGTAATGGTGGTGATGGTGGTGGTGTAGTAATGGTGGTGGTGTAGTAATGGTGGTGGTGGTGGTGGTGTAGTAATGGTGGTGGTGGTGGTGGTGGTGGTGGTGGTGGTGGTGGTGTAGTAATGGTGGTGGTTATGTTGGTGGTGTAGTAATGGTGGTGGTGGTGGTGTAGTAATGGTGGTGGTGGTGGTGTAGTAATGGTGGTGGTGGTGTTGGTGGTGTAGTAATGGTGGTGGTGGTGGTGGAGGTGGTGTTGTAATGGTGGTGATGGTGGTGGCGGTGTAGTAATGGTGGTGGTGGTGGTGTTGGTGGTGGTTGTGTTGTAATGGTGGTGATGGTGGTGGTGGTGTAGTAATGGTGGTGGTGGTGTAGTAATGGTGTTGTTGGTTGTGTAGTAATGGTGGTGGTGGTGGTGGTGTAGTAATGGTGGTGATGGTGGTGGCGGTGGTGGTGGTGGTGTAGTAATGGTGGTGATGGTGGTGATGGTGGTGATGGTGGTAGTGATGGTGGTGGTGATGGTGGTGGTGTAGTAATGGTGGTGATGGTGGTGGTGGTGGTGGTGATGGTGGTGGTGGTGGTGGTGATGGTGGTGGTGGTGGTGTAGTAATGGTGGTGATGGTGGTGGTGGTGGTGGTGTAGTAATGGTGGTGATGGTGGTGGTGGTGGTGGTGATGGTGGTGGTGGTGGTGGTGATGGTGGTGGTGGTGGTGTAGTAATGGTGGTGATGGTGGTGGTGGTGGTGGTGATGGTGGTGGTGTAGTAATGGTGGTGATGGTGGTGGTGGTGGTGGTGTAGTAATGGTGGTGATGGTGGTGGTGTAGTAATGGTGGTGATGGTGGTGGTGTAGTAATGGTGGTGATGGTGGTGGTGTAGTAATGGTGGTGATGGTGGTGCATTATTTAACTCTCATGTATGCCGCTACCATTCATCAGTTTTAGTTTATATTCACATTTGCCACTATTCTTTTTATTTCAAACCTCAAGCAACCTAATTCTGATTTCTTGCCTCGAGAATAATGGTTAGAAGCTGGTGTTGGTCCTACCATTACTCTTAATTTAGTACTTAACCCCCCCTCTCTCTCTCTCTCTCTCTCTCTCTCTCTCTCTCACTCTGTCTTCCATTGTCTCTCGCTGTATTTTTCGATGGTGTCTCACTCCTAGCATATACACTCTCCCCTTCTCTCCTGACTGCCGTTGATCTGTATTCTGAAGTAACATACGTTCCCCCAGTACCTCTTGTATACACGCTTCACAACACATGTTGTATGCACACATCTTTGTACGTGTTGTGTAGACACTTCCAACACCTGTTGTTGTAAACACTTCCAGCACCTGTTGTATAAACACTTCCCAACACCTGTTGTGTTGGGACGGTTTCCTCTTTTTAATAATAATAATAATAATAATAATAATAATAATAATAATAATAATAATAATAATAATAATATTTCAATTATTTTTCCACAAGAGAACGTCATTATTAACAGTTTTCTTAGTTCTGATATTTTTTCCTTATTTAGTAAGACAACAGCGAGAGAACTTCCTTCTAGTAAAGAAAATTTCCGACGTAAAACGAAGATTCAGAGTTACGTCGCTACGTCGCTTCTGATTCCAGTCTTGAAACTGGTGAAGGGCTCTTGATCCGAGAGATCTCGATCTTTTTCCGTTGGACGAAATCCCCTTTTTGACATCGAGACATAGTTTCTGATCCCACATAAGTGTTTTCGATCGCAAGAGAGAGTGTCTGATACCATGTCCAGTACTGTTAGAATTTATCAACTACCCTTTATGACAATGGAAGGACTTAACAAGCAGTTACTGGGAGACTGTAACTTGTAACGACATTTCGGTGGTACTTGAAGCACCCCGTTTTATGCAATATAAGAGAGAAGCTTACGACGACGTTTCGGTCCGACTTGGACCATTGACAAAGTCACACCGAAACGTCGTCGTAAGCTTCTCTCTTTTATGTGCGGGTTATTTGTGTATCGTTCCAGTCACGGTATTGTGCCTTGTTTTGTTATTTATGCAATATAAATCTGGCACTTCTGGGGGTGGCACAGACACTCAGATTTAATGCAGATTTTCATTTTCTAGTTAGTCTGTCAGGAAATTCTTTATTTCAAGCTGACAGTCTTTTTTGGTGATCTGTGTTCGTTCAAGCTCTTGGTGCGAAGACAAGTGCCTCTGAGGGTAGCTGGTGTCAGTGGTGGTGAGGGTAGCTGGTGTCAGCGGTGGTGAGGGCAGCTTGTGTCAGCGGTGGGGAGGGCAGCTGGTGTCAGCGGTGGTGTTGGCTGCTTGTGTCAGCGGTGGTGAGGGCAGCTGGTGTCAACGGTAGTGAGGGCAGCTGATGTCAGGAGTGGTGAGGGCAGCTGGGGTCAGTGGTGGTGAGGGCAGCTGGTGTAAGTGGTGGTGAGTGCAGCTGGTGTCAGCACTGGTGAGGGCAGCTGGTGTCAGTGGTGGCACCTGAGGTGGGGGAGGAGAGTAGTGCCAGCTAGGGTTGGCGGCACTACAGTCGCTCACCACCCGTCTCTGGACGCAGTTGTCGGCGCTCCCTGGCACAGTGCCTCTCTAGGCGACTCTCACACAGTGCCAGTTCATAGCGACATCGGTACAGTGCCTCTCTCAGTGACACATACACACTCACACAGTGCCAACACTTACTCTCTTCAGTACATTGCCCCTATGACCGCAGCACACACACATATACACACGCATACACAGTGCCAACACTTACTTTCTTCAATACAGTGCCTCTCTCAGTGACACATACACACTCACACAGTGCCAACACTTACTTTCTTCAATACAGTGCCTCTCTGACCACACACACACACGCACATGTTCTGTGTTTCCTCATTTATCAACAACCGCTTCACATATGGCACCCTGAACGAGGGGTGCCACAACCCCTCGACATCCTCGTTAAAGTGCCATCCAATGTCAGTTTCACACCTCAAGAAGAAACTGTATTCCATATTTGGATCCCTCCAAAAACTGTAACAGCATCTCTCTCACAGACTGACAGCACCAGTAACAGCATCTCTCTCACAGACTGACAGCACCAGTAACAGCATCTCTCTCACAGACTGACAGCACCAGTAACAGCATCTCTCTCACAGACTGACAGCACCAGTAACAGCATCTCTCTCACAGACTGACAGCACCAGTAACAGCATCTCTCTCACAGACTGACAGCACCAGTAACAGCATCTCTCTCACAGACTGACAGCACCAGTAACAGCATCTCTCTCACAGACTGACAGCACCAGTAACAGCATCTCTCTCACAGACTGACAGCACCAGTAACAGCATCTCTCTCACAGACTGACAGCACCAGTAACAGCATCTCTCTCACAGACTGACAGCACCAGTAACAGCATCTCTCTCACAGACTGACAGCACCAGTAACAGCATCTCTCTCACAGACTGACAGCACCAGTAACAGCATCTCTCTCACAGACTAACAGCAGCAGTAACAGTATCTCTCTCACAGACAAACAGCAGCAGTAACAGCATCTCTCTCACAGACTAACAGCAGCAGTAACAGCATCTCTCTCACAGACTGACAGCACCAGTAACAGCATCTCTCTCACAGACTGACAGCACCAGTAACAGCATCTCTCTCAAAGACTGGCAGCACCAGTAACAGCATCTCTCTCACAGACTAACAGCAGCAGTAACAGCATCTCTCTCACAGACTGACAGCACCAGTAACAGCATCTCTCTCACAGACTGACAGCACCAGTAACAGCATCTCTCTCACAGACTGACAGCACCAGTAACAGCATCTCTCTCACAGACTGACAGCACCAGTAACAGCATCTCTCTCACAGACTGACAGCACCAGTAACAGCATCTCTCTCACAGACTGACAGCACCAGTAACAGCATCTCTCTCACAGACTGACAGCACCAGTAACAGCATCTCTCTCACAGACTGACAGCACCAGTAACAGTATCTCTCTCACAGACTGACTGCGCCAGTAACAGCATCTCTCTCACAGACTGACTGCGCCAGTAACAGCATCTCTTTCACAGACTGACAGCACCAGTAACAGCATCTCTCTCACAGACTGACAGCACCAGTAACAGCATCTCTCTCACAGACTGACAGCACCAGTAACAGCATCTCTCTCACAGACTGACAGCACCAGTAACAGCATCTCTCTCACAGACTGACAGCACCAGTAACAGCATCTCTCTCACAGACTGACAGCACCAGTAACAGCATCTCTCTCACAGACTGAGAGACTAACAGCACCAGTAACAGTATCTCTCTCACAGACTGACTGCGCCAGTAACAGTATCTCTCTCACAGACTGAGAGACTAACAGCACCAGTAACAGTATCTCTCTCACAGACTGACTGCGCCAGTAACAGTATCTCTCTCACAGACTGAGAGACTAACAGCACCAGTAACAGTATCTCTCTCACAGACTGAGAGACTAACAGCACCAGTAACAGTATCTCTCTCACAGACTGAGAGACTAACAGCACCAGTAACAGTATCTCTCTCACAGACTGAGAGACTAACAGCACCAGTAACAGTATCTCTCTCACAGACTGACTGCGCCAGTAACAGTATCTCTCTCACAGACTGAGAGACTAACAGCACCAGTAACAGTATCTCTCTCACAGACTGACTGCGCCAGTAACAGTATCTCTCTCACAGACTGAGAGACTAACAGCACCAGTAACAGTATCTCTCTCACAGACTGAGAGACTAACAGCACCAGTAACAGTATCTCTCTCACAGACTGAGAGACTAACAGCACCAGTAACAGTATCTCTCTCACAGACTGAGAGACTAACAGCACCAGTAACAGTATCTCTCTCACAGACTGAGAGACTAACAGCACCAGTAACAGTATCTCTCTCACAGACTGAGAGACTAACAGCACCAGTAACAGTATCTCTCTCACAGACTGAGAGACTAACAGCACCAGTAACAGTATCTCTCTCACAGACTGACTGCGCCAGTAACAGTATCTCTCTCACAGACTGAGAGACTAACAGCACCAGTAAGAGTATCTCTCTCACAGACTGACTGCGCCAGTAACAGTATCTCTCTCACAGACTGAGAGACTAACAGCACCAGTAACAGTATCTCTCTCACAGACTGAGAGACTAACAGCACCAGTAACAGTATCTCTCTCACAGACTGTTTGTAACACGTTCACCTTTCGTAGATCATAAGAACTTTAGTACACAACATAAATACATATAAATATAAGAACATAAGAACATAAGAATATATACGAACATCAGCACGCAGAACAGACGAACATAAGAATGGAGGAACACTGCCGTAGGCCTACGTGCTAGGCAGGTTCAACTGACGCCCACCCACGCCCACCCACGCCCACCTATGTACCAGTGTTCACAGGAAATAGGTGTTGCTTGCAAGTGTGCGTTAGTGCTCGGTAGTATGCATTAGTACGTGTTAATGCCTGGTAATGCGCGGTAGTAAGCAATAGTGTGCAATATTCTCTTTCTCTCTCTCTCTCTCTCTCTCTCTCTCTCTCTCTCTCTCTCTCTCTCTCTCTCTCTCTCTCTCTCTCTGCGTCTTCAGAGCGACTCTATAATAGATGAGATTGAAGACTATAAACATCTATTTCAGGGGATAGATGGCGCAGATAGATCAATAGATCGTTCTAAAGTGTTAATTGAGATAGCTAGTTTATTATTATTATTATTATTATTATTATTATTATTATTATTATTATTATTATTATTATTATTATTATTATTATTATTATTATTATTATTATCATCATCATCATCATTATTGTTATCATTGCTCTTCTTCTTGTTCTTTTTCTTCCCTAACATTCACTTTATCTGCTGTAAACAACCTCTGTGTCTGCTGTAGCCCGGATGAACAGACATACAGAACCTAAACTCCCAAAAAACCAGGTTCGATTCCCTAGCAGAACGCGGTAACACACACACACACACGCACAGTATATATATATATATATATATATATATATATATATATATATATATATATATATATATATATATATATATATATATATATATATATATATATATATATATATATACATACATTTACAAAATACAGTTACAGGAACACAAGATACATAGGGCGAGGCATTTCATAACTCAATAAATCACTTTTTTGAGAAGATTGAAACGCAGAAATTTACAAAAAAAAAAAAACTATAGTGAGCTGTGGAAGTATTTGATCGGAGGACTACAGAGACGAGATGGATCCTGGGAAGATCATCCAGATCATCACCAACAGTACATTACTAGGTGAGTACAGCACTGCTGGGGTGAGTACAGCACTGCTGGGGTGAGTACAGCACTGCTGGGGTGAGTACAGCACTGCTGGGGTGAGTACAGCACTGCTGGGGTGAGTACAGCACTGCTGGGGTGAGTACAGCACTGCTGGGGTGAGTACAACACTGCTGGTGTTAGTACAGCACTGCTTGGGTGAGTACAGCACTGCTGGGGTGAGTACAACACTGCTGGTTTTAGTACAGCACTGCTGGGGTGAGTACAGCACTGCTGGGGTGAGTACAACACTGCTGGGGTGAGTACAGCACTGCTGGGGTGAGTACAACGCTGCTGGGGCGAGTACAGCACTGCTGGGGTGAGTACAGCACTGCTGGGGTGAGTACAACACTGCTGGTGTTAGTACAGCACTGCTGGGGTGAGTACAGCACTGCTGGGGTGAGTACAACACTGCTGGGGTTAGTACAGCACTGCTGGGGTGAGTACAACGCTGCTGGGGCGAGTAAAGCACTGCTGGGGTGAGTACAGCACTGCTGGGGTGAGTACAACACTGCTGGTGTTAGTACAGCACTGCTGGGGTGAGTACAGCACTGCTGGGGTGAGTACAACACTGCTGGGGTGAGTACAGCACTGCTGGGGTGAGTACAACACTGCTGGGGTGAGTACAGCACACTCCTGGGTTAGGACAGAACACTCTTAGGTGAGTACAGCACTGCTGGGGTGAGTACAACACTGCTGGGGTGAGTACAGCACTGCTGGGGTGAGTACAGCACTGCTGGGGTGAGTACAGCACTGCTGGGGTGAGTACAGCACTGCTGGGGTGAGTACAACACTGCTGGGGTGAGTACAGCACTGCTGGGGTGAGTACAACACTGCTGGGGTGAGTACAGCACACTCCTGGGTTAGCACAGAACACTCTTAGGTGAGTACAGCACTGCTGGGGTGAGTACAGCACTGCTGGGGTGAGTACAGCACTGCTGGGGTGAGTACAGCACACTCCTGGGTTAGCGCAGAACACTCTTAGGTGAGTACAGCACTGCTGGGTGAGTACAGTATAATTCTGGGTGAGTACAACACACTCCTCGATGAGTACAACACACTCATGGATGAGTACAACACACTCATGGATGAGTACAACACACTCCTGGGTAAGTACAGCACTGCTGGGTGAGTACAACACTGCTGGGTGAGTACAGCACAATCTCTTACCAGGTTACTTGCTTGCTGTGTTAGGTTTGATGTCTGTCGACTTTACGAGTGTTATAAACTCATCACGCCAGTAGTCAAGGATATTTTAATGGTTAAAATAACAGTTAGAAGCAAACTCTAATTATATTTGGTTAGTTAATTGATTGTTTACCTTAGGCACGTTTTCTATGATGCGTAGTTGATTAAACGCGTTTTCTATGATGCATAGTTGAGTCACACGTTTTCTTTGACGGGTGGTTAAGAATTGTAACCATGAAAAATAATAGACCCGTTTTCTATGTTGAGTTGTCTAAAATGGGGTAACTCCATGAAAAATAAAAGCGTTTTCCATGGTGAGTGTTCAGTAAGGGGAAACTACATCATAAAAATAATAAGGTTACGCAAACAATACATCAATAAGGTAAGATTTTATTTGGATTTTTAACCCCGGAGGGTTAGCCACCCAGGATAACCGAGCGACTGTCTGTTTTATTTCCACTGGGGTACCCAATCTTCTTCCCCAGGATGGGACACACACCAGTCGACTAACACCCAGGTACCTACTTGCTTGTTAGGTAAACTGGGACAACAGGTGTAAGGAAAAGCATCCAATGTTACCGGGGATCGAACCACGGACAGTGTGTGTGTGAAGCTAAAGCGTTACCTACCAGGCCACGGGGTAAGGAGGTAACTGTATCAAAAAGAGCAAAGACGTTTTTGTTTCACGAACATTTACGATTTTCTCCATCAAACGTTGGAGACAGATATCAGTATCAATGTTTTCACGCTTCACTGAATCATAGGAATTAATTATTATTATTATTAAAGATTAGCCGGTATTCTCCCGTCCCGGGCCTTTTCCAAGTGGTGGCCCGGCTTTGGCTCCCTCTTTAGGGAGTGTCTGAGACCTAAGTCTCCCATGGGAGGAGGCACAAGTACCTCCTCATCTTTGGGACCAACTGTCCCCAGGCCTAGCCACAAGCTAGACCTCTCTGGTCTGCCATCCCAGCCCCAAGGGGGCAAATGGGAATGACAGTCTTATGAGCTAAAGGCTCGGGCTCAGGCACCTACCCTACCCTAGAAGGGTTAGGCATGGTGTCGATCATATAGGAATTAAAATTTTTCGTTTAGATCATCTATAGTACTTTGTTGTATTTTGTTGCTCTATAGGAATTTATGTTATAACTTGCTGTATTTTGTTGCTTTTAGCGTTGGTTCAACAAAGTCATGGTGGTAAATTTTGTTAATGTAAACAGTGGGAGGATGAGCATTTGTGTGTGTTTTTACGCCTACCAATGTTTACCTTTGGGTTATTAATTATCTCTAGTCTCAAATTATGGGGTGTTCTTTCTGGATATTGTTGGGGTGTTCTTTCTGGATATTGTTGGGGTGTTCTCTCTGGATATTGTTGAGGTGTTCTTTCTGGATATTGTTGGGGTGTTCTCTCTGGATATTGTTGAGGTGTTCTTTCTGGATATTGTTGGGGTGTTCTTTCTGGATATTGTTGGGGTGTTCTTTCTGGATATTGTTGGGGTGTTCTTTCTGGATATTGTTGAGGTGTTCTCTCTGGATATTGTTGAGGTGTTCTCTCTGGATATTGTTGAGGTGTTCTCTCTGGATATTGTTGGGGTGTTCTCTCTGGATATTGTTGAGGTGTTCTCTCTGGATATTGTTGAGGTGTTCTCTCTGGATATTGTTGGGGTGTTCTTTCTGGATATTGTTGAGGTGTTCTTTCTGGATATTGTTGGGGTGTTCTCTCTGGATATTGTTGAGGTGTTCTCTCTGGATATTGTTGAGGTGTTCTCTCTGGATATTGTTGGGGTGTTCTCTCTGGATATTGTTGAGGTGTTCTCTCTGGATATTGTTGGGGTGTTCTCTCTGGATATTGTTGAGGTGTTCTCTCTGGATATTGTTGGGGTGTTCTCTCTGGATATTGTTGAGGTGTTCTTTCTGGATGTTGTTGGGGTGTTCTCTCTGGATATTGTTGAGGTGTTCTCTCTGGATATTGTTGGGGTGTTCTCTCTGGATATTGTTGAGGTGTTCTCTCTGGATATTGCTGGAGTGTTCTCTCTGGATATTGTTGAGGTGTTCTTTCTGGATTTGTTGGGGTGTTCTCTCTGGATATTGTTGAGGTGTTCTCTCTGGATATTGTTGGGGTGTTCTCTCTGGATATTGTTGAGGTGTTCTCTCTGGATATTGTTGGGGTGTTCTCTCTGGATATTGTTGAGGTGTTCTTTCTGGATGTTGTTGGGGTGTTCTCTCTGGATATTGTTGAGGTGTTCTCTCTGGATATTGTTGAGGTGTTCTCTCTGGATATTGCTGGAGTGTTCTCTCTGGATATTGTTGAGGTGTTCTCTCTGGATATTGTTGAGGTGTTCTCTCTGGATATTGTTGAGGTGTTCTTTCTGGATGTTGTTGGGGTGTTCTCTCTGGATATTGTTGAGGTGTTCTCTCTGGATATTGTTGAGGTGTTCTCTCTGGATATTGTTGAGGTGTTCTCTCTGGATATTGTTGAGGTGTTCTCTCTGGATATTGCTGGAGTGTTCTCTCTGGATATTGTTGAGGTGTTCTCTCTGGATATTGTTGAGGTGTTCTCTCTGGATATTGCTGGAGTGTTCTCTCTGGATATTGTTGAGGTGTTCTCTCTGGATATTGTTGAGGTGTTCTCTCTGGATATTGCTGGAGTGTTCTCTCTGGATATTGTTGAGGTGTTCTCTCTGGATATTGCTGGAGTGTTCTCTCTGGATATTGTTGAGGTGTTCTCTCTGGATATTGTTGGGGTGTTCTCTCTGGATATTGTTGAGGTGTTCTCTCTGGATATTGTTGGGGTGTTCTCTCTGGATATTGTTGAGGTGTTCTTTCTGGATGTTGTTGGGGTGTTCTCTCTGGATATTGTTGGGGTGTTCTCTCTGGATATTGTTGGGGTGTTCTCTCTGGATATTGTTGGGGTGTTCTCTCTGGATATTGTTGGGTGTTCTCTCTGGATATTGTTGGGGTGTTCTCTCTGGATATTGTTGGGGTGTTCTCTCTGGATATTGTTGGGTGTTCTCTCTGGATATTGTTGGGGTGTTCTCTCTGGATATTGTTGGGGTGTTCTCTCTGGATATTGTTGGGGTGTTCTCTCTGGATTTTGTTGGGGTGTTCTCTCTGGATATTGTTGGGGTGTTCTCTCTGGATATTGTTGGGGTGTTCTCCTCGGATAACTGTACTATACCACACTCTGGATAATGTTGAGGTATGTTCTCAGGATACGAGTATTTCTCACATTTCTTCTAGTACTGCTAATTAATAATAATAATAATAATATATTAATAATAATAATAATAATCCATATGCAACAGTTAGACAACTTTATTCCGAAACGTTTCGCCTACACAGTAGGCTTCTTCAGTCGAATACAGAAAGTAGGCAGGAACAGTAGAGACGTGAAGACGATGTAATCAGTCCATCACCCTTAAAGTCGTAGAATTTGAGGTTGTCAGTCCCTCGGCCTGGAGAAGTTCAGTTCCATAGTCAGGAAATATCTGAAGACTGACTATGGAAATATCTGACTATGGAACTGAACTTCTCCAGGCCGAGGGACTGACAACCTCAAATTCTACGACTTTAAGGGTGATGGACTGATTACATCGTCTTCACGTCTCTACTGTTCCTGCCTACTTTCTGTATTCGACTGAAGAAGCCTACTGTGTAGGCGAAACGTTTCGGAATAAAGTTGTCTAACTGTTGCATATGTGTCTTACCTAACAACCTGTCGGTATTGTATACCATTTTGATGTTCAATAATAATAATAATAATAATAATAATAATAATAATAATAATAATATTAATAATAATATTAATAATAATTCAACAAGTAAAACATAAACCACTATTCACCTAAACATTCCTCGGTACATGATTTCTAATCAAAACATTAATACCGGTTTTAATGAGCTGACGTTCTACGCAAAGCCGATCATTCCACCGGGAAACACAAGTAATGAAATCTACGCGGATGATGATCAAGGTTGTGTTTATGGGAGGCTTTATTATGTGTTCCATATTCTGTTGTTATAAGCTATGTTGGTGTTATGTTCCTGTGTATCTGTGTATTGGATCATGTATGTTATCACCTTTGGTTCTTAGACATTAGGAAGCTAAGTGTGAGGGAAGTGAGGATGTGTGTGAAGGAAGTACTCGAGAGAATAAGAGTATACCTCCTTGTACTCAAGACGCAGCGTGAGTGAAGTACTCTAGGATTACTCTGTGGGTTTCACCGTACTCAGCATAACTTGCCTCTTCTCCCTTCTTCCTCTTTAAAACCAATAATTCGCCACATAAAGTAATATTTTAAAGCCCGAGGGGTTAGCGTAGTCCGGACCCTACACACATTATCCTGTCAGTCATTTATCAAGCCCCAGTCCATCTTTCCAGAAAACGGATAACCTCGTCTTAAATTAGTTTAAAATATATTTTGACAGCATGCTTGCCAGATCAGCAACTTAGTTAAAGAAAATACAGAAATCTTCTTCAAATTACGGTTGTAAATAAGACATTTATCCTACTAAGAGATTCCGATTCTTCCCTTATTTGTAAATAGACGTTACAAATGTAACTTATTTAGCTACCGAAACCTTAGAGTCCATCCTTGGACGCTTCATGCGCCTCTGTAAGCTTCTCACTGTTAGGTAAGACACATATGCAACAGTTAGGTATCTTTATTTCGAAACGTTTCGCCTACACAGTAGGCTTCTTCAGTCGAGTACTCGACTGAAGAAGCCTACTGTGTAGGCGAAACGTTTCGAAATAAAGATACCTAACTGTTGCATATGTGTCTTACCTAACAACCTGTCGGTATTTTATACCATTTTAATGTTCAAGCTTCTCACTACCTCCCACAGGATGAGCGTAGGATACATAGGTTCCTAAACTGACTCCTGAGTCACAAAGTCTCTCAGCTCTGAGGAGCGTAGCCACACACCTGACAGTCTCTGTCTATTGACAAGGTCATATATACAGTCTATCGGTTTTTATTATCCTCATTAGTTTCACTACTGTAAAATAAAGATTTATTTCTCCTTTATTTATACCACAAACAGTATTAGTTCCTTGTGGAACACTAATTGTCCCCAGTGTTCATTTTTATTCTTTTCTACTTTATATCACTTAGGGATTCTTTAATTAAATATAAAGAAAAAAAAATCCGCTATCGAATTTTCCGAACGACTCTAGACGTTTTCTGACTTTTTTTTTTATTAAATTCTAGCTACAATATGCATAAAATAATATAAATGGCCGGTTAATGGTCCAAGTCGGACCGAAACGTCGTCGTAAGTTTCATTCTATTACATGAAGGTTATTTGTGTACAAGTATACCTGGAGAGGATTCCGGGGGTCAACGCCCCCGCGGCCCGGTCTGTGACCAGGCCTGTTATATTGTGTAGAAAATAAATTCTGAAGGTATTATTGTCACACTTGCTCTCTTAACCTCGTACTATGGTGGTGTAACAATGGAATCAGACGTCCACTAGAGCAGCAGATGAATCAGCCTCACGGAACGGGTGGGGGTTAAACCCGTGGCAGATGTGTCGTAAAACTCACTATTTGCTATTGTGTCATTACGATTTCCTGAGTCAGACGAATCAAGAACAGCTCTAAAGCGAGTGTGACCACAAAGATTCCTTTGTGAGAGGCTTCAGATACGACCGGAATGTATGTTAGGTAACCCTCAGGTCAGGTGTTTACGACCTGTGACCAGAATTTCATGTTTATTATGACATTTGCAGTACCTGACATATCACAATACTTTTCTTTTCAAGTTTTGTACAGTGTCAAATATCTTTTGGCAGACCAGGAACACGCAGTCCATTTGCCCATTTTTTTCTTTCCTGTCAAGAGAACTTTTGCAGGTTCGTAGGAGGGGATTTACTGTCTCTAAGCCCATGCTAGTTGAAGAAAAGGCAAACGATGACTACAATCTTGTACTGCATTACGTTTCGCCCAGCGTAGACTGGGCGAAACGTAACTCTGTGTAGAGCGAAAGCTCTACACAGAGTTGAAACGTTATTCCAATAAAAGCTTGTTTTACAACGTGGATCTTATCGTTAGTCTTATCGGCAGCAAGACAGATAAATCCTCAACGTTGGTCTTACTAACGTAAACATCACTGCAGGGATCGAGTCATGGCGTGTCTGTGCGTCTGTACGTTTGTAAAAGAAATGAACGAACAATTAATATAATATTGATTAAAAAAAGATGTATCTTATATTCGAGCAGGAATTTTGGTTATCAGTCCTTAGTGACCACAAAAAGAAAAAAAAAACACTGAAAATTCTGTGGCCAAGATTTCTGGAGAGGATCTGGATTTCATCGACGTAATAAAATAAGTCGACTCTAAGGAAGACCTTGTATGAGCTCTAGATTGCTCTAGCATGATGGAGGATGATAATAAGAGCCTCTTGAATGATGATGATGATGATAATAATAATAATAATAATAATAATAATAAGAATAATAATAATAATAATAATAATAATAATAATAATAATAATAATAATAATGATAATAAGTAATAGTAAATAATAACAAATAATAATAATAATAATAATAATAATAATAATAATAAGTAATAGTAAATAATAACAAATAATAATAATAATAATAATAATAATAATAATAATAATAATAATAATAATAATAATAATTAGTCTATCGAATGATAGTTAAGATTATGATTTCATTTTTTGCAATGGAGTTAATATTTCCCTTTGTAAGACAGGAAGTATTAAATACTTCCCTCATTACAGGTGGAAATTAATACTTCTCGTTGTAACCGAGGAGGGTAATACTTCCCTTCCCAACCAAACAAATAAATACTTTCCCATTTTAGGTTAAGAATATTAATCTTCCCCGATGTACGGAAGAAATACTTCTCTCTGTAAGAGGAGGTAGATAATATTTCTCGTTCCAGTGGTGATTGTTAATACTCTTGACCCCCAAAACTGACTGTGAGTATTACAAGAGTGAGCGTCAGTATTACTTTAGTGTTAGTGTGTAAGTCCAGTGTCGTTATTAGTATTGTATAAATAATAATAATAATATTAATAACAATAATAACAATAATAATAATAATAATAATAATAATAATAATAATAATAATAATAATAATAATAATAATAGTGAGGCTCAAGTTAGAGTATGTAGGAAAGAGGGAAATTTTTTCCCAGTAAAAGTAGGCCTTAGACAAGGATGTGTGATGTCACCGTGGTTGTTTAATATATTTATAGATGGGGTTGTAAGAGAAGTAAATGCGAGGGTCTTGGCAAGAGGCGTGGAGTTAAAAGATAAAGAATCACACACAAAGTGGGAGTTGTCACAGCTGCTCTTTGCTGATGACACTGTGCTTTTGGGAGATTCTGAAGAGAAGCTGCAGAGATTGGTGGATGAATTTGGTAGGGTGTGCAAAAGAAGAAAATTAAAGGTGAATACAGAAAAGAGTAAGGTTATGAGGATAACAAAAAGATTAGGTGATGAAAGATTGAATATCAGATTGGAGGGAGAGAGTATGGAGGAGGTGAACGTATTCAGATATTTGGGAGTGGACGTGTCAGCGGATGGGTCTATGAAAGATGAGGTGAATCATAGAATTGATGAGGGAAAAAGAGTGAGTGGTGCACTTAGGAGTCTGTGGAGACAAAGAACTTTGTCCTTAGAGGCAAAGAGGGGAATGTATGAGAGTATAGTTTTACCAACGCTCTTATATGGGTGTGAAGCGTGGGTGATGAATGTTGCAGCGAGGAGAAGGCTGGAGGCAGTGGAGATGTCATGTCTGAGGGCAATGTGTGGTGTGAATATAATGCAGAGAATTCGTAGTTTGGAAGTTAGGAGGAGGTGCGGGATTACCAAAACTGTTGTCCAGAGGGCTGAGGAAGGGTTGTTGAGGTGGTTCGGACATGTAGAGAGAATGGAGCGAAACAGTATGACTTCAAGAGTGTATCAGTCTGTAGTGGAAGGAAGGCGGGGTAGGGGTCGGCCTAGGAAGGGTTGGAGGGAGGGGGTAAAGGAGGTTTTGTGTGTGAGGGGCTTGGACTTCCAGCAGGCATGCGTGAGCGTGTTTGATAGGAGTGAATGGAGACAAATGGTTTTTAATACTTGACGTGCTGTTGGAGTGTGAGCAAAGTAACATTTATGAAGGGATTCAGGGAAACCGGCAGGCCGGACTTGAGTCCTGGAGATGGGAAGTACAGTGCCTGCACTCTGAAGGAGGGGTGTTAATGTTGCAGTTTAAAAACTGTAGTGTAAAGCACCCTTCTGGCAAGACAGTGATGGAGTGAATGATGGTGAAAGTTTTTCTTTTTCGGGCCACCCTGCCTTGGTGGGAATCGGCCAGTGTGATAATAAAAAATAATAATAATAAATAATAATAATAATATTATTATTATTATTATTATTATTATTATTATATTATTATTATTATTATTATTATTATTATTATTATTTGTTTTACAGAGAAAAGTTAAATCCACAAGGGCCATACACCAACTGGGAAATGGGAAGTAATTAGGTTTGGTTCGATGAAGAGGACGTGCTAGCTCCAGTTCCTTGAATGAAGAGCCGTTCCCTGTCGCCAAGACATCCCATGAAGGATTACATTTTTAAGATGGAATACTTGACTGTGTAGTAAGAAGCTATTCAAAATACCTTCGCTTTTTTTTACTTTAGTGAAAGTAAGAAAAGAAAGCTGTCTTTCTATATAAAGCTAGCTTTACTTCGCTTGACCCAGTGCCGCCTGCGGCCTTGCCTTCGTTTAAGAAAGGGGTCATCTTTTATTTCGGGATCAAAAGAGCAATTAGCAAAGGTGCCTTTGATCGCCAGGTCGATGGCTTTTGTTGTAATATCGTTCGTGTTGACGAAGCTTTATGACCACAGAGCTTACAGCAGTCATCTCCGGCTTTTGTACTGCGGCAAAGAGAGTGCCAATATTTTTGTACTGGGACAGAGAGAATGCCAGTATTTTTGTACTGGGGAAGAGAAAACCCCGATGTTTGGCTATTAGTTCCTCGTTTGTTTTCTTGGAATCGGTTATTTCTGGAGATGAAAAGTACAATGGCCTGGTTGTCGATTGCTTGAAGTTTTGCTAAACTTGAGCACTTTTCTGTCTGTAATCTAAGCACCGTACTGTGTCTGTAACTATGGTATTTTTCCGTCTGTGTATCTGAAGCACCAAGCCTGCAATTTGAATGTCGTGTCTGTGAGCTGATTCACTGCAACCATGAACTGCCTTTGAGCTCTGTGCAAAGAGTTCTCGTTCTCTCTCTTTAGGTAGGAAGTTAACTGGAAAATCTTACTCTCGAGATAGTTAGGACAATTTAATTGTAGTAACGAGCAGTGAATTACAAGGTGCGAACAGCGAACACTGTTTCTCACTGCTTCGAACATAGCAACGCTCTTACAGTGCTTTAACTCTAGAGATTTCGATGTTGTAAGTACATTGCTCAATGTTTAAGGCGTGTACCTAGATGGTGAAGACCCATACTTCGATGTTGAAGACTCATACCTCGATGCTGAAGACCCATACCTCGATGTTGAAGACTTATACCTTGATATTGAAGACCAATACCTCGATGTTGAAGACCCATACCTCGATGTTGAAGACCCATAACTCGATGTTGAAGACCCATACCTCGATGTTGAAGACACATACATCGATGTTGAAGACCCATACCTCGATGTTGAAGACACATACATCGATGTTGAAGACCCATACCTCGATGTTGAAGACTCATACATCGATGTTGGAGACCTATACCTCATTGTTAAAGGCTCATACCTCGATGTTGAAGACCAATACCTCGATGTTGAAGACTCATACCTCGATGTTGAAGACCTATACCACGATGTTGAAGACATACATCGATGTTGAAGACCCATACCTCGATGTTGAAGACTCATACATCGATGTTGAAGACCTATACCTCATTGTTAAAGGTTCATACCTCGATGTTGAAGACCCATACCTCGATGTTGAAGACCCATACCTCGATGTTGAAGACTCATACATCGATGTCTAAGATTCATACATCTATTCATACATCAATGTTAAAAGCTTATACCTCGATGTACAAGACCTATTACCTAGACGCTCAAGGGCTCTCACTAGGCGTGTCACACTTCGCATGCACTCCATTATTTTAGCACGACTAAACCATTCAGCTAACACCATTTTGTCCAGTTCCTTTTAACCCAAGTTTATAGCCCAGCAAATTGTCGCTTTATGCTTGTTCCCACGACCTGTGTTACTCCAGCTGTATATTCCATCACAAGATTTTGATGGTAATAAATCGCACTTTACCCTCATTCACCCTTTATTTATAGCGTATAGGAATTGGTGCTTATGGATCCTAAAGCTATTTTAAATAACTATAGGTCTATAATATACAGGATGATGTATATGGAATGCTGGAAACCTCTCCACGATCGAATAACATGCGAAGGGTGTCACTCTCCGCAAGAAAACTTTCGATTAATAAAAATCAATTAGATAATTAGGCTCCTCCATGCCAAGCGCCACCCAGTCCAATTCCTTACATTCCAGGCTCCTATACTCCAGTCCCTGTTGTTACAGCCCCTGTCATTCCAGTCCCTCCATATGAAATACCTCTCAGTCCAGCAACCCTCCGTTCCAAGTCCTGTCATATCAAATTTCGAACACTTGAGTTGTTTACTCGAATCCTTAAAAGAAGCTCGCATGAGAAAAACATTAAATTCTGTTCGGAGTTCATGGCCTTGATTTCCTGTGAGCTGACTAAACTCGAAGTGTTTACAGCTCACAGCTCTTTGTCAGCTCATAATGTCCTGAGCTTTCACGTGCTGTGAGCTTTCTAAGTTTACAGAATTCGGAGCTTCGACTTTGTTTTGAGTTTTCTATATCCACGAAACTTGAAATATTTACATTTTTGTGATCTCGCTAAATATTGAGAGCTTGTAACTTTGACTTGTTGTGAGCTCACTAAATTTATAGAGCTCGAAGCTTCGACTTACTCTAACTCCATAAGTTTTAAAACAGCTGACACCCAGGGCTTTAAAAGCACTCGAAACTCCTTTAAGAACCTTGCGAACTTCCATCATAAGAGAGGCCGTGCAGATAAAACTCTCTTATCCGTTTGACAAGCGTATCCATATCTAATTTCCACACTCCTTAGCCGCACCCACACGAGCTGCGTGCACCTCACACACGTTGTATCTTCCTTATTCAAGCAACTATTGACGCAACTGAAGCAATATTGCCTTCAGGTACATTGACAACCTATGGTCCACGAACCACTGGATGCTACGATAAAGTCGTTCCATTGTCGTAACGTGACCGGACACTGGAATAGAACACGGTAGTCGGTACGGGATGCTTCGTATACGGTTCAGCGATGGTACGTGGAGCGGTGAAGGGGACAACATAAACCAAAGGACGGTAGCACCGTACGGTAGCACCGTACTTTGGTTTATGGATGAAGTTGCGTGACTTGCGGTCGACACCTGCTACACGACATACTACCCTCTATAAACTACCTCTAACACACACTGCCTTAACCTCCTATCATGTTAAATATAATAATTATTTTTTTTACACACAGAAAATAGTGACATAAAGCAGGATAGGGAGATAAAATAATTTCCTACCAGACGGAAATTACTTCTCATTTCACTGAGATTATTTTTCACAATTTAGAATTATTTATTAACAATATTTTAAATATTTCTTACTCGTTGCAAATTATTTCTGTTACAGTTAGAATTATTTTTTTTTTTCAAAATAGGAATTATATCTTTGACTACTAATTATTTTTTTTACAATACTGCAGATATTTCATGCAGTAATGTAACTACTTCTTGAACACTGTAATTACTTCTTACAAGACTGTAATTGTTTCTTGCAACACTTATAATTATCCACTAAAGAGTTAAACTATTATCAAATATCGAATCAGTATATTAACGAATTTCAATATTAACCAACAAAGTTTATATTAATATTAATATTATTCTGTATTGTTAATAAGATTGTTATGTGATTTATGCAACAATAACAAAAACAGGTGGAAAGTGGGATTGAACACCATCTGGTGCGTTCGGAAACTACAAGATGAAGTGTTCGGTGTCAGGGTCGCCCTGCTGTGTAAATATTACCTGTGGACATTTCTGCGACTCCTTGTGTTGCTCCCCTCTTGTAACACCGCACCCTGTGTATTGACTACACCCTGTGTAGTGACTACACCCTGTGTATTGACTACACCCTGTGTAGTGACTACACCCTGTGTAGTGACTACACCCTGTGTATTGACTACACCTTGTGTCTTCACTACACCCTGTGTCTTCACTACACCCTGTGTCTTCACTACACCCTGTGTCTTCACTACACCCTGTGTCTTCACTACACCCTGTGTCTTCACTACACCCTGTGTATTGACTACAACTTGTGTCTTCACTACACCCTGTGTCTTCACTACACCCTGTGTCTTCACTACACCCTGTGTAGTGACTACAACCTGTGTATTGACTACAACCTGTGTATTGACTACACCTTGTGTCTTCACTACACCTTGTGTCTTCACTACACCCTGTGTCTTCACTACACCCTGTGTCTTCACTACACCCTGTGTCTTCACTACACCCTGTGTATTGACTACAACTTGTGTCTTCACTACACCCTGTGTCTTCACTACACCCTGTGTCTTCACTACACCCTGTGTCTTCACTACACCCTGTGTCTTCACTACACCCTGTGTCTTCACTACACCCTGTGTCTTCACTACACCCTGTGTCTTCACTACACCCTGTGTCTTCACTACACCCTGTGTCTTCACTACACCCTGTGTCTTCACTACACCCTGTGTATTGACTACACCCTGTGTCTTCAGTACACCTTGTGCAGTGACTACACTCTGTGTATTGACTACTACACCCTGTGTCTTCACTACACCTTGTGTATTGACCACACCCTCTGCCTTCAGTACACCCTGTGTAGTCACTACACCCTGTGTATTGACTACACTCTTTGTCTTCACTACACCCTGTGTCTTCACTACACTTTGTGTATTGACTACATCCTGTGTCTTCAGTACACCCTGTGTAGTGACTACACCCTGTGTATTGACTACACCCTGTGTCTTCACTACACCCTGTGTCTTCACTTCACCCTCCGTAATGACTACACCCTGTGTATTCACCTGTGCCTCTGATGTGATTTAGGGGGGAAAGGGGATGGTTGACCTATATCTCTTGGGCAACGAAGTTGTGAAAAGCCGAAGCTGTGGAAGCAAAATTAGGAAATTCTCAAGTTAACGAGATTAATTTTTCTCTCAGGCTGTATTTTCGACACTGGCCCATGGTAGATTAGTCTGCTGGTGGCAATAGACTTGTCCCACCTGTGTTATCAATTCAGGCAGTTATGTGGTAGGTAATTCTTGGTAACGATGCAGTTACCAAGGAGGTGTCGTAGCTTGCCTGTGCATCCAAGACATTGTTCTGTGCCTTTTAGACATTCCTTTATATGTACAGAACAATTCGGTAAACTGTCTACAGTTTACCCACAAGATCTGTATCGAATTGAAAACGTCCACTAACCAAAGGTACAGATACATGTGCCTTAGGTTAACTTAGGTTAGGTTAGTTTAGGTTAGGTTAGGTTAGGTTAGGTTAGGTAAGGTTAGGTTAGGTTAGGTTAGGTTAACTTAGGTTAGGTTAGGTTAGGTTAGGTTAGGTTAGGTTATGTTAGGTTAGGTAAGGTTAGGTTAGGATAGGTTAGGTTAACTTAAGTTAGGTTAGGTTAGGTTAGGTTAGGTTAGGTTAGGTTAACTTAGGTTAGATTAGGTTAGGTTAGGTTATGTTATGTTAGGTTAGGTAAGGTTAGGTTAGGTTAGGTTAGGTTAGGTAAGGTTAGGTTAGGTTAGGTTAGGTTAACTTAGGTTAGGTTAGGTTAGGTTAACTTAGGTTAGGTTAACTTTGATTAGGTTAGGTTAGGTTAGGTTAGGTTAGGTTAACTTAGGTTAGGTTAGGTTAGGTTAGGTTAGGTTAGGCTAGGCTATGTTAGGTTAGGTTAGGTAAGGTTAGATTAGGTTAGGTTAGGTTAGGTAAGGTTAGGTTAGGTTAGGTTAGGTTAGGTTAGGTTAACTTAGGTTAGGTTAGGTTAGGTTAACTTAGGTTAGGTTAACTTAGATTAGGTTAGGTTAGGTTAGGTTATGTTATGTTAGGTTAGGTAAGGTTAGGTTAGGTTAGGTTAGGTTAGGTTAGGTTAGGTAAGGTTAGGTTAGGTTAGGTTAGGTTAACTTAGGTTAGGTTAGGTTAGGTTAGGTGAGGTTAGGTTAGGTTAGGTTAGATTAGGTTAGGTTAGGTTAGGTTAGGTTAGGTTAGGTTAGGTTAGGTTAGGTTCGCCTGGAAACAGGACAAGTGTTTCCTGACGCGGGTCTTAGCCAGATGATGACCCGCCGTTGAAGCTTTTAGCCATTTGACCGAGGCCTTCCGCTGGCTTACCTTTAAAAGTTATATTCATAGTTATAACCACTTAGTTCAACCTTGTGCCTTAATTATCGTCAATTAATTTGTCTGTCTGCTGGCGAGAAGTCTCTAGCTCTTGGATTTTTGTTCTTCTTTGGAACATAAATTAAGGCTGATGAATTTCTTCCTGGAGGATTTACAGTGGTACTGAGGACTCGTCCTCGAGTGTCAGAGAGGGAAGATTTGTGGCTCGTGTTTGGAGCCGGGTGGACCAGCCCTAAATTTATGTCTGCTTGTCGTTTCCTTTCTTGATTTGTTCATTTCAGTTCTCCTTCTGTCCCTTTTCCTTCTCTCTCTCTCTCTCTCTCTCTCTCTCTCTCTCTCTCTCTCTCTCTCTACTCTCTTTCTATAAGGGTTTATGACAAGTTAAGGACCCCTAGCTTTATTGACAGCTATATTACAGGTTAAGGATTCCTAACTTTATTGGCAAGCTAAGAGCTGTTACCTACATCAGCTCATTTGAAAGCATTTTTATTGTTATGAGACATACAAGTACGGAACAGGATGATGTTGCAGCCATCTGTGGGCCAGCATTTTCATTTGATCAACTGACTTTATCTCGTTGACATCATTATGCTGTACGAATGTGTTCCATACTCGAGTCCTCCTGGGTATGTATGATCTCAGATGGAGTGATGTTCTGAGAAGGTACAGCCAGAGTGAAGTTGCTGCTTTCTGCCAGTCTTTGGCATAAAAGCTTGTTTCACGCTGTCCTCGAAGTGGATCCAAGTGTGGTATTTTGACAATATTGGCCTTGTACATAACAGTAAGGCCACCCACATCCCTCCTATGTTGAAGGCTCTGCTGAAATGACAGATCTATCCAGGATGGGTCCAGGCGAGAGATGAGACGTCTTGCTCTGTTCTCTACTCCTGTCAAGCAGTCGCAGATGAGAGGGGGCAGGCAAACCAAGAAAGTGGAGCATACTCAAGGTGTGAGCGTACTTGTGCCTCGTACAGGGTCTTGCAACCCCTACTGTCAAGCAGATGCGAGATACGGCGAAGTGTTGTAAGCTTCCTGGCTGCCTTGTTTGCAAGATTTACAACATGGTTCTTCATAGTTAGTTTGGAGTCAAATTTCACCCCAAGGATATCAACTTCTTCTCCAGGTGCCAACATCCTCCCATTCATCCTTACAATGCACCAGCATTACCATCATGGTGCCTAGAGACGATCATCATTTGCGTTTTCTCAGGTGCAAATGTTACTTGCCATCTATTTCCCCAAGCTGATATAGCTCTCAGCTGGTGATTGATGTAGCTTAGAGCAGCTGGCATTTCTTCTCTTGGATAAGTGAATGTCAGTGTACAGTCGTCTGCATATGCATGTGATTCTGGGATGAGATGAAGAAGGTCGTTGAAGTAGACATTCCATAACAGTGGACCCAGCACGCTTCCTTGTGGAACGCTTGCCCCAATAGGATGCCTTGCTGATTCCGTTCCATTGAGGACTACACTTAGAGATCTACCATGAAGGTAAACACTGAGGAGACATAGCGTAGAGCCTGCAATTCCCAGTGCTTGAAGTTTTGCTAAGAGGCCCTGGTGCCACACCCGGTCGAAAACGCCAGCAATGTCCAGTGCTACCACACAGCTGACTTTGGATTCATCCAGTGACTGGTGCCACTTAGTGGAGAGGTTTAACAACAGATCAGCAGCAGAGTAATCTTTCCTGAAGCCATATTGACGATCAAAATGTAGTGAGTGGTAGTCAAAAAATTGTCATTTGTCTTGAGATTATTGTCTCAAGGATCTTACCAGTGATTGACAGGAGGACACTGGTCTGTAGTTGCTGATTTCTGCTCTGCTCTTTCTTTTTGTGAACAGGGACTACATTTGCCTCTTTCCATAGAGACGGCCATTTACACTGTACTATGCAGTGCTGAAAGATGTGAGTTAGAGGTGCTGCTAGCTGGTCTGCACATCTTCTCAACAATCTTGGTCTCAACTTGTCTGGGCCCTACAGCCTTTTCTTGGTCAAGTGATTTAAGAAGGAAATGCACCTCCTCCTGCCTTATTGTCACCACTGACAGTTTTGACACGTTCTTGCAGCTAGCCAAGGAGGGTCCCTTGCTGGATCAGGAACTTGCATTTTGGTAGCAAAGTGTTCAGCAAAGAGGTCCGCCTTCTCTTGACTACTAGTAGAGGTGGTCCCATCCTGTCGATTTAGAGGTGGACTAAGTTCATCAGGACAGATAACCTTGTCTGTCCTTGACCAGGGACCACCAGGTTTTGGAGCCTACCCTACCATGATGCTAACTTTCTTTTTAGTGTCCACCTCCCATTTAGCAATGGCCCACTTTGAACATCACCCATATGCCTACAGGCTTGCATGTACAAGTTCCTGTTATAGGTGGTAGGATGTCTCTTATACCTTCACGCCATGCTTTGTACTTAGCAGTAGCAGCCTCTCTACAACGAAAGCCAAACCAAGGCTGATCTGTAGGCTTTGTCACATATTGCCGGTGAGGAATGTGTTCTTGTTGCAGATTAAGGATGTGTCCAGTGAAGGCTTTCACTTGGTTGTCAACATCCCCTGGAGAAGAGCATTCCAGTCGGTGGTAGGCTGAGATGCAGCAGGCCAAGTTACCTTCTTTTCTTTCCCATAGCCAGGTTGTGCGTGTGGACTCCTCACCTCGTTCTGTTGGGATCTTAAGTGTGGTAAAACAGCCTTGTGGTCAGACGATCCAACGTAGCCGAGGGGTTGACAAGTGACTATGCCTTCTGCCAGATCACTCACTACTGGGTCAAGGGAGGAGCCAGAGATATGAGTAGGGGAAATCAACAAAGTTTCTCATGTCAAACACTGCAAGAAGGTCATCAAAGTCCTCTGTATAAGGTGCTGGTTGAGGTCACCAACAATTATAATATGTTGACAGTTGTGTTGTAGCAGAAGGGAGTCAATATTTTCCATTAGGAAGTTGATAGGGTCTGCGTGTTGCCACTGAGGTCTGTACATTGCACATCTAGTACAGAGGTACTAGTGTTTATACAGAGCTTGAAGAACATCATTTCAAGATGTGTAGGGGTGGCAACATCTATGTGCTGGGCATGAACACTTTTAGAGAAGCACAGCAACACCACCTCCTTGCCCTTGCCTGTCTCTTCTCATACATGGTGTAGCCAGCAATTCTTGCAAAATTTTCTGGAGTCCTGTCATCCAAAAATGTTTCAACAACAGCCTATCATGTCGGGACGTCGAGTGTTCACAAAGCTATGTGTGAGCTCTCCAACATTAGTAATGAAACCTCTAATGTTGGCCGACAGGATGCTGATAGACTGGCTCCCCTCTGATGAAGTGGTCAGCTTGGAGGTGGGTGGGTGTGAGGGAATGTAAGGTGCCTGCTCTTGAGAGGTAGGGTACTGAGGCAGCTACAGGGATGTAGGTCTGTGGTCTTGTATAAGGCCCAATCCCACCTGCTGGGCTGGGATAGGAGTAGCTAAGTGGGTGACGTGTGAGAGGGTTCACCAATTCAGAGATCCTGCTGGCTTGTTCTGAGAACAGGTCTCTAAACAGGTGGCCCTGTCTGTCAAGTTCCTTTTTCTTCCGACACTGGTCCTCCTTATGTCCTTTCT
>NC_091292.1:101391998-101404498 GCF_038502225.1 Cherax quadricarinatus
TTGTATTTATATTATGTGGCACCTGTCAGTTCTCTTGTGTTATATTATGTGGCACCTGCCCCTTCTCTTGTGTTATATTATGTGGCACCTGCCCCTTCTCTTGTGTTATATTATGTGGCACCTGTCCCCTTCCTTGTGTTATATTATGTGCACCTGTCCCTTCTCTTGTGTTATATTATGTTGTGTTATATTATGTGGCACCTGTCCCTTCTCTTGTGTATATATTATGTGGCACCTGTCCCTTCTCTTGTGTTATATTATGTGGCACCTGTCCCTTCTCTTGTGTTATATTATGTGGCACCTGTCCCTTCTCTTGTGTTATATTATATTTGTGTGGCACCTGTCCCTTCTCTTGTGTTATATTATGTGGCACCTGCCCCTTCTCTTGTGTTATATTATGTAGCACCTGCCCCTTTTCTTGGGATATATTATGTGGCACCTGCCTGCCCTTCTCTTGTGTTATATTATGTGGCACCTGCCCCTCTCTATTGTGTATATATGTACCTGTCCCTTCTCTTGTGTGGCACCTGCCCCTTCTCTTGTGTTATATTATGTGGCATATATATTATGTGGCACCTGTCCTCTTCTTCTCTTGTGTATATTATATATGTGTGGCACCTGCACTCTTGTGTTATATTATGTGCACCTGTCCCTTCTCTTTGTTATATTATGTTATATTATGTGGCACCTGCCCCTTCTCTTGTGATATATTATGTGGCACCTGTCCCTTCTCTTGTGTTATATTATGTGGCACCTGTCCCTTCTCTTGTGTTATATTATGTGGCACCTGTCCCTTCTCTTGTGTTATATTATGTGGCACCTTGTGTTATATTATGTCTGCCCCTTCTCTTGTGTTATATTATGTGGCACCTGTCCCTTCTCTTGTGTTATATTTTGTGGCACCTGTCCCTTCTCTTGTGTTATATTATGTGGCACCTGTCCCCTTCTCTTGTGTTATATTATGTAGCACCTGCCCCTTTTCTTGGGATATATTATGTGGCACCTGTCCCTTCTCTTGTGTTATATATGTGGCACCTGCCCCTTCTCTTGTGTTATATTATGTGGCACCTGCCCCTTCTCTTGTGTTATATTATGTGGCACCTGCCCCTTCTCTTGTGTTATATTATGTGGCACCTGCCCCTTCTCTTGTGTTATATTATGTGGCACCTGCCCCTTCTCTTGTGTTATATTATGTGGCACCTGCCCCTTCTCTTGTGTTATATTATGTGGCACCTGCCCCTTCTCTTGTGTTATATTATGTGGCACCTGTCCCTTCTCTTGTGTTATATTATGTGGCACCTGCCCCTTCTCTTGTGTTATATTATGTGGCACCTGTCCCTTCTCTTGTGTTATATTATGTGGCACCTGTCCCTTCTCTTGTGTTATATTATGTGGCACCTGTCCCTTCTCTTGTGTTATATTATGTGGCACCTGTCCCTTCTCTTGTGTTATATTATGTGGCACCTGCCCAGTTCTCTTGTGTTATATTATGTGGCACCTGTCCCTTCTCTTGTGTTATATTATGTGGCACCTGTCCCTTCTCTTGTGTTATATTATGTGGCACCTGTCCCTTCTCTTGTGTTATATTATGTGGCACCTGTCCCTTCTCTTGTGTTATATTATGTGGCACCTGTCCCTTCTCTTGTGTTATATTATGTGGCACCTGTCCCTTCTCTTGTGTTATATTATGTGGCACCTGCCCCTTCTCTTGTGTTATATTATGTAGCACCTGCCCCTTATCTTGTGTTATATTATGTGGCACCTGTCCCTTCTCTTGTGTTATATTATGTGGCACCTGTCAGTTCTCTTGTGTTATATTATGTGGCACCTGCCCCTTCTCTTGTGTTATATTATGTGGCACCTGTCCCTTCTCTTGTGATATATTATGTGGCACCTGTCCCTTCTCTTGTGTTATATTATGTGGCACATGTCCCCTTCTCTTGTGTTATATTTTGTGGCACCTGTCCCTTCTCTTGTGTTATATTATGTGGCACCTGCCCCTTCTCTTGTGTTATATTATGTGGCACCTGCCCCTTCTCTTGTGTTATATTATGTGGCACCTGCCCCTTCTCTTGTGTTATATTATGTGGCACCTGCCCCTTCTCTTGTGTTATATTATGTGGCACCTGCCCCTTCTCTTGTGTTATATTATGTGGCACCTGTCCCTTCTCTTGTGTTATATTATGTGGCACCTGTCCCTTCTCTTGTGTTATATTATGTGGCACCTGTCCCTTCTCTTGTGTTATATTATGTGGCACCTGCCCCTTCTCTTGTGTTATATTATGTGGCACCTGTCCCTTCTCTTGTGTTATATTATGTGGCACCTGTCCCTTCTCTTGTGTTATATTTTGTGGCACCTGTCCCTTCTCTTGTGTTATATTATGTGGCACCTGTCCCTTCTCTTGTGTTATATTATGTGGCACCTGCCCCTTCTCTTGTGTTATATTATGTGGCACCTGCCCCTTCTCTTGTGTTATATTATGTGGCACCTGTCCCTTCTCTTGTGTTATATTATGTGGCACCTGTCCCTTCTCTTGTGTTATATTATGTGGCACCTGTCCCTTCTCTTGTGTTATATTATGTGGCACCTGTCCCTTCTCTTGTGTTATATTTTGTGGCACCTGTCCCTTCTCTTGTGTTATATTATGTGGCACCTGCCCCTTCTCTTGTGTTATATTATGTAGCACCTGCCCCTTTTCTTGGGATATATTATGTGGCACCTGCCCCTTCTCTTGTGTTATATTATGTGGCACCTGCCCCTTCTATTGTGTTATATTATGTGGCACCTGCCCCTTCTCTTGTGTTATATTATGTGGCACCTGTCCCTTCTCTTGTGTTATATTATGTGGCACCTGCCCCTTCTCTTGTGTTATATTATGTGGCACCTGCCCCTTCTCTTGTGTTATATTATGTGGCACCTGTCCCTTCTCTTGTGTTATATTATGTGGCACCTGTCCCTTCTCTTGTGTTATATTATGTGGCACCTGTCAGTTCTCTTGTGTTATATTATGTGGCACCTGGCCGTTCTCTTGTGTTATATTATGTGGCACCTGCCCCTTCTCTTGTGTTATATTATGTGGCACCTGTCCCTTCTCTTGTGTTATATTATGTGGCACCTGTCCCTTCTCTTGTGTTATATTATGTGGCACCTGTCCCTTCTCTTGTGTTATATTATGTGGCACCTGTCCCTTCTCTTGTGTTATATTATGTGGCACCTGTCCCTTCTCTTGTGTTATATTATGTGGCACCTGTCCCTTCTCTTGTGTTATATTATGTGGCACCTGTCCCTTCTCTTGTGTTATATTATGTGGCACCTGCCCCTTCTCTTGTGTTATATTATGTGGCACCTGCCCCTTCTCTTGTGTTATATTATGTGGCACCTGTCCCTTCTCTTGTGTTATATTATGTGGCACCTGTCCCTTCTCTTGTGTTATATTATGTGGCACCTGTCCCTTCTCTTGTGTTATATTATGTGGCACCTGCCCCTTCCCTTGTGTTATATTATGTGGCACCTGTCCCTTCTCTTGTGTTATATTATGTGGCACCTGTCCCTTCTCTTGTGTTATATTATGTGGCACCTGTCCCTTCTCTTGTGTTATATTATGTGGCACCTGTCAGTTCTCTTGTGTTATATTATGTGGCACCTGTCCCTTCTCTTGTGTTATATTATGTGGCACCTGCCCCTTCTCTTGTGTTATATTATGTGGCACCTGTCCCTTCTCTTGTGTTATATTATGTGGCACCTGTCCCTTCTCTTGTGTTATATTATGTGGCACCTGTCCCTTCTCTTGTGTTATATTATGTGGCACCTGTCCCTTCTCTTGTGTTATATTATGTGGCACCTGCCCCTTCTCTTGTGTTATATTATGTGGCACCTGTCCCTTCTCTTGTGTTATATTATGTGGCACCTGTCCCTTCTCTTGTGTTATATTATGTGGCACCTGTCCCTTCTCTTGTGTTATATTATGTGGCACCTGTCCCTTCTCTTGTGTTATATTTTGTGGCACCTGTCCCTTCTCTTGTGTTATATTATGTGGCACCTGTCCCTTCTCTTGTGTTATATTATGTGGCACCTGCCCCTTCTCTTGTGTTATATTATGTGGCACCTGCCCCTTCTCTTGTGTTATATTATGTGGCACCTGTCCCTTCTCTTGTGTTATATTATGTGGCACCTGTCCCTTCTCTTGTGTTATATTATGTGGCACCTGTCCCTTCTCTTGTGTTATATTATGTGGCACCTGTCCCTTCTCTTGTGTTATATTATGTGGCACCTGTCCCTTCTCTTGTGTTATATTATGTGGCACCTGCCCCTTCTCTTGTGTTATATTATGTGGCACCTGCCCCTTCTCTTGTGTTATATTATGTGGCACCTGCCCCTTCTCTTGTGTTATATTATGTGGCACCTGTCCCTTCTCTTGTGTTATATTATGTGGCACCTGTCCCTTCTCTTGTGTTATATTATGTGGCACCTGTCCCTTCTCTTGTGTTATATTATGTGGCACCTGTCCCTTCTCTTGTGTTATATTATGTGGCACCTGCCCCTTCTCTTGTGTTATATTATGTGGCACCTGCCCCTTCTCTTGTGATATATTATGTGGCACCTGTCCCTTCTCTTGTGTTATATTATGTGGCACCTGTCCCTTCTCTTGTGTTATATTATGTGGCACCTGTCCCTTCTCTTGTGTTATATTATGTGGCACCTGTCCCTTCTCTTGTGTTATATTATGTTGCACCTGCCCCTTCTCTTGTGTTATATTATGTGCACCTGCCCCTTCTCTTTATATTATGTGGCACCTGTCCCTTCTCTTGTGTTATATTATGTGGCACCTGTCCCTTCTCTTGTGTTATATTATGTGGCACCTGTCCCTTCTCTTGTGTTATATTATGTGGCACCTGTCCCTTCTCTTGTGTTATATTATGTGGCACCTGTCCCTTCTCTTGTGTTATATTATGTGGCACCTGCCCCTTCTCTTGTGTTATATTATGTGGCACCTGCCCCTTCTCTTGTGTTATATTATGTGGCACCTGTCCCTTCTCTTGTGTTATATTATGTGGCACCTGCCCCCCTTCTCTTGTGTTATATTATGTGGCACCTGTCCCTTCTCTTGTGTTATATTATGTGGCACCTGTCCCTTCTCTTGTGTTATATTATGTGGCACCTGTCCCTTCTCTTGTGTTATATTATGTGGCACCTGTCCCTTCTCTTGTGTTATATTATGTGGCACCTGCCCCTTCTCTTGTGTTATATTATGTGGCACCTGTCCCTTCTCTTGTGTTATATTATGTGGCACCTGTCCCTTCTCTTGTGTTATATTATGTGGCACCTGTCCCTTCTCTTGTGTTATATTATGTGGCACCTGTCCCTTCTCTTGTGTTATATTATGTGGCACCTGCCCCTTCTCTTGTGTTATATTATGTGGCACCTGTCCCTTCTCTTGTGTTATATTATGTGGCACCTGTCCCTTCTCTTGTGTTATATTATGTGGCACCTGTCCCTTCTCTTGTGTTATATTATGTGGCACCTGTCAGTTCTCTTGTGTTATATTATGTGGCACCTGTCCCTTCTCTTGTGTTATATTATGTGGCACCTGCCCCTTCTCTTGTGTTATATTATGTGGCACCTGTCCCTTCTCTTGTGTTATATTATGTGGCACCTGTCCCTTCTCTTGTGTTATATTATGTGGCACCTGCCCCTTCTCTTGTGTTATATTATGTGGCACCTGTCCCTTCTCTTGTGTTATATTATGTGGCACCTGCCCCTTCTCTTGTGTTATATTATGTGGCACCTGCCCCTTCTCTTGTGTTATATTATGTGGCACCTGTCCCTTCTCTTGTGTTATATTATGTGGCACCTGTCCCTTCTCTTGTGTTATATTATGTGGCACCTGTCCCTTCTCTTGTGTTATATTATGTGGCACCTGTCCCTTCTCTTGTGTTATATTTTGTGGCACCTGTCCCTTCTCTTGTGTTATATTATGTGGCACCTGCCCCTTCTCTTGTGTTATATTATGTGGCACCTGCCCCTTTCTCTTGTGTTATATTATGTGGCACCTGCCCCTTCTCTTGTGTTATATTATGTGGCACCTGCCCCTTCTCTTGTGTTATATTATGTGGCACCTGCCCCTTCTCTTGTGTTATATTATGTGGCACCTGCCCCTTCTCTTGTGTTATATTATGTGGCACCTGTCCCTTCTCTTGTGTTATATTATGTGGCACCTGTCCCTTCTCTTGTGTTATATTATGTGGCACCTGCCCCTTCTCTTGTGTTATATTATGTGGCACCTGTCCCTTCTCTTGTGTTATATTATGTGGCACCTGTCCCTTCTCTTGTGTTATATTATGTGGCACCTGCCCCTTCTCTTGTGTTATATTATGTGGCACCTGTCCCTTCTCTTGTGTTATATTATGTGGCACCTGTCCCTTCTCTTGTGTTATATTATGTGGCACCTGCCCCTTCTCTTGTGTTATATTATGTGGCACCTGTCCCTTCTCTTGTGTTATATTATGTGGCACCTGTCCCTTCTCTTGTGTTATATTATGTGGCACCTGCCCCTTCTCTTGTGATATATTATGTGGCACCTGTCCCTTCTCTTGTGTTATATTATGTGGCACCTGTCCCTTCTCTTGTGTTATATTATGTGGCACCTGTCCCTTCTCTTGTGTTATATTATGTGGCACCTGTCAGTTCTCTTGTGTTATATTATGTGGCACCTGCCCCTTCTCTTGTGTTATATTATGTGGCACCTGTCCCTTCTCTTGTGATATATTATGTGGCACCTGTCCCTTCTCTTGTGTTATATTATGTGGCACATGTCCCTTCTCTTGTGTTATATTATGTGGCACCTGCCCCTTCTCTTGTGTTATATTATGTGGCACCTGTCCCTTCTCTTGTGTTATATTATGTGGCACCTGCCCCTTCTCTTGTGTTATATTATGTGGCACCTGCCCCTTCTCTTGTGTTATATTATGTGGCACCTGCCCCTTCTCTTGTGTTATATTATGTGGCACCTGCCCCTTCTCTTGTGTTATATTATGTGGCACCTGCCCCTTCTCTTGTGTTATATTATGTGGCACCTGCCCCTTCTCTTGTGTTATATTATGTGGCACCTGCCCCTTCTCTTGTGTTATATTATGTGGCACCTGTCCCTTCTCTTGTGTTATATTATGTGGCACCTGCCCCTTCTCTTGTGTTATATTATGTGGCACCTGTCCCTTCTCTTGTGTTATATTATGTGGCACCTGCCCCTTCTCTTGTGTTATATTTTGTGGCACCTGTCCCTTCTCTTGTGTTATATTATGTGGCACCTGTCCCTTCTCTTGTGTTATATTATGTGGCACCTGCCCCTTCTCTTGTGTTATATTATGTGGCACCTGTCCCTTCTCTTGTGTTATATTATGTGGCACCTGTCCCTTCTCTTGTGTTATATTATGTGGCACCTGTCCCTTCTCTTGTGTTATATTATGTGGCACCTGTCCCTTCTCTTGTGTTATATTATGTGGCACCTGTCCCTTCTCTTGTGTTATATTTTGTGGCACCTGTCCCTTCTCTTGTGTTATATTATGTGGCACCTGCCCCTTCTCTTGTGTTATATTATGTAGCACCTGCCCCTTTTCTTGGGATATATTATGTGGCACCTGCCCCTTCTCTTGTGTTATATTATGTGGCACCTGCCCCTTCTATTGTGTTATATTATGTGGCACCTGCCCCTTCTCTTGTGTTATATTATGTGGCACCTGTCCCTTCTCTTGTGTTATATTATGTGGCACCTGCCCCTTCTCTTGTGTTATATTATGTGGCACCTGCCCCTTCTCTTGTGTTATATTATGTGGCACCTGTCCCTTCTCTTGTGTTATATTATGTGGCACCTGTCCCTTCTCTTGTGTTATATTATGTGGCACCTGTCCCTTCTCTTGTGTTATATTATGTGGCACCTGTCCCTTCTCTTGTGTTATATTTTGTGGCACCTGTCCCTTCTCTTGTGTTATATTATGTGGCACCTGCCCCTTCTCTTGTGTTATATTATGTAGCACCTGCCCCTTTTCTTGGGATATATTATGTGGCACCTGCCCCTTCTCTTGTGTTATATTATGTGGCACCTGCCCCTTCTCTAGTGTTATATTATGTGGCACCTGCCCCTTCTCTTGTGTTATATTATGTGGCACCTGCCCCTTCTCTTGTGTTATATTATGTGGCACCTGCCCCTTCTCTTGTGTTATATTATGTGGCACCTGTCCCTTCTCTTGTGTTATATTAAGTGGCACCTGCCCCTTCTCTTGTGTTATATTATGTGGCACCTGTCCCTTCTCTTGTGTTATATTATGTGGCACCTGTCCCTTCTCTTGTGTTATATTATGTGGCACCTGCCCCTTCTCTTGTGTTATATTATGTGGCACCTGCCCCTTCTCTTGTGTTATATTATGTGGCACCTGCCCCTTTTCTTGGGATATATTATGTGGCACCTGCCCCTTCTCTTGTGTTATATTATGTGGCACCTGTCCCTTCTCTTGTGTTATATTATGTGGCACCTGCCCCTTCTCTTGTGATATATTATGTGGCACCTGTCCCTTTTCTTGGGATATATTATGTGGCACCTGCCCCTTTTCTTGTGTTGTATTATGTGGCACTTGCCCCTTCTCTTGTGTTATATTATGTGGCACCTGCCCCTTCTCTTGTGTTATATTATGTGGCACCTGTCCCTTCTCTTGTGTTATATTATGTGGCACCTGTCCCTTCTCTTGTGTTATATTATGTGGCACCTGCCCCTTCTCTTGTGTTATATTATGTGGCACCTGCCCCTTCTCTTGTGTTATATTATGTGGCACCTGCCCCTTTTCTTGGGATATATTATGTGGCACCTGCCCCTTCTCTTGTGTTATATTATGTGGCACCTGTCCCTTCTCTTGTGTTATATTATGTGGAACCTGCCCCTTCTATTGTGATATATTATGTGGCACCTGTCCCTTTTCTTGGGATATATTATGTGGCACCTGCCCCTTTTCTTGTGTTGTATTATGTGGCACTTGCCCCTTCTCTTGTGTTATATTATGTGGCACCTGCCCCTTCTCTTGTGTTATATTATGTGGCACCTGCCCCTTCTCTTGTGTTATATTATGTGGCACCTGTCCCTTTTCTTGGGATATATTATGTGGCACCTGCCCCTTCTCTTGTGTTATATTATGTGGCACCTGCCCCTTCTCTTGTGTTATATTATGTGGCACCTGTCCCTTCTCTTGTGTTATATTATGTGGCACCTGCCCCTTCTCTTGTGATATATTATGTGGCACCTGTCCCTTTTCTTGGGATATATTATGTGGCACCTGCCCCTACTCTTGTGTTATATTATGTGGCACCTGCCCCTTCTCTTGTGATATATTATGTGGCACCTGTCCCTTTTCTTGGGATATATTATGTGGCACGTGCCCCTTCTCTTGTGATATATTATGTGGCACCTGCCCCTTCTCTTGTGATATATTATGTGGCACCTGCCCCTTCTCTTGTGATATATTATGTGGCACCTGTCCCTTTTCTTGGGATATATTATGTGGCACCTGCCCCTTCTCTTGTGTTATATTATGTGGCACCTGCCCCTTCTCTTGTGATATATTATGTGGCACCTGTCCCTTTTCTTGGGATATATTATGTGGCACGTGCCCCTTCTCTTGTGATATATTATGTGGCACCTGCCCCTTCTCTTGTGATATATTATGTGGCACCTGCCCCTTCTCTTGTGTTATATTATGTGGCACCTGCCCCTTCTTTTGTGATATATTATGTGGCACCTGTCCCTTTTCTTGGGATATATTATGTGGCACCTGTCCCTTTTCTTGGGATATATTATGTGGCACCTGCCCCTTCTCTTGTGTTATATTATGTGGCACCTGCCCCTTCTCTTGTGTTATATTATGTGGCACCTGTCCCTTCTCTTGTGTTATATTATGTGGCACCTGTCCCTTCTCTTGTGTTATATTATGTGGCACCTGTCCCTTCTCTTGTGTTACAGCAAACATCATTGTCTCTCTTTACACAGGGTTTGACAAGGTTAGGTTAAGGATCCCTAGCTTTATTGACAAGCTGTGGCTATCTCTCTGTCTCTCTCATTCTGTCTGTCTGTGTGCCTGTGTGTGTACTCACCTATTTGTACTCACCTATTTGTGGTTGCAGGGGTCGAGTCCTAGCTCCTGGTCCCGCCTCTTCACCGGTTGCTACTAGGCCCTCTCTCTCCCCGCTCCATGAGCTTTATCAAACCTCGTCTTAAAACTGTGTATGGTTCCTGCCTCCACTACGTCATTTTCTAGGCTATTCCACTGCCTTACAACTCTATGACTGAAGAAATACTTCCTACTATCTCTCTGACTCATTTGTGTCTTCAACTTCCAGTTGTGGCCTCTTGTGTGTGTGTGTGTGTGTGTGTGTGTGTGTGTGTGTGTGTGTGTGTGTGTGTGTGTGTGTGTGTGTGTGTGTGTCTGTCTGTCTGTCTGTCTGTCTGTCTCTCTCTCTCTCTCTCTCTTTCTCTGTGTCTATATATCTCTCTCCCACTCCAAGCAAGAGGCTGGAATTACGAAGCAGAATGTTGAACACTAACGTATGGAAAGCCTTTTTTTTTTAATAGAATTATAGTTGACTGGAACAAATTAGCTGCTGAAGCTGGAAGCGAGAAAACAATGAAGTCGTTCATGAAGCAGCTGAACAAGCACTTAACAAGTACTGAACCAGATACGACGCTGGGACAGTCTGAAGTCAACAGAGTCCTGATATTGGTTCAGCGCTGAACCAATACGATCAGTTGACAGTGAGGCAGCACAGTCAACAATACAGTAGTAGCAGTAGCAGTAGTAATAGTAGTAGTAGTGGAAGTAGTAGTAGAAGTAGGGGGATGTGAGAGTCATGACGCAACTGGAGGTAGCCAGAGGTAGGACCACGTAAGTCGCTTAAATATTAGTAGTAGTTGTAGCCTACGTCTAACATCCTGTTCCATCTCTCCTGAATATTCCTTACCATTTTCTCATTATGGTATGGTATATCAACCTTTCTGCCACCCCTCTCTCTGGTATCACGCTGGCAGTGGCCGGAGGTAGTATTGGAAGAGAGCCTTCTGCTTAACTAGCTTCTACTCATACACTTAGTAGATAATATATGATAGACCTTAATGTATGTTGAAGATATGCTAGATTTCTCTCTCTCTCTCTCTCTCTCTCTCTCTCTCTCTCTCTCTCTCTCCCTCATACACACATACACACACTTCACGCTGTATATTTTGCAAGCTAAGAGCGAATATCCTACATAAGTTCACGTCCAATCCTGGCTCTTGCAATATTTTATTACGGAGTTAGTTTATAGCGGCTTACTTTAGCTTAAAGTTAGTGCTATCTCTGAGCAAAAGCTTTCCCTCGGTCAGCTGATTTGATATGTTGGGTCACAGACGAGAGAAGCTGACCAGTAGACTTCCGGGTCTGACTCCCTGCTGCCAGAGATCACAACAGATTATTGAATAAGATTTTCTAGACGCAGTATTTTAAATAATTTTGAGATAATGGTAGATGCATGTTTTTGCTCATGCAACAACATGCATCTATCTTCATCTCAAAATTGCAGAAGCGTCCTCATCCGCGGAGTAAACGCTCATTCGCGGCTTACTAATGGTCCAGGATGACTTGATACGTCCTCTAGCTCTTGTGTTTGACTTATGGATCAGTCGTGGATTGGAAATTGAGGCTTAAGTCCACAAGTATGGTTAAATCGTCAAAATAATCGTAATTTCTGGCGCCATCTTCAAGAACGGCTACGTTACTAATCACGTTTGTGTTTTTTTTTCTACTGCTGAAACAGCCATGATAATTTGGTTGATCACAGCGGCGAGTGCTGTTTGATAGTGACTGTTTCCCCTCCTCTCTCAGTAATAGCCCTCAGCACTGAGATTGGTGCAGTTTCCAGCGTTAGGCTCCCCTCTGGTAATCTGTTAACTCAATATGCAGGTGTGTATTGGTGTTTCTTTGTGTTCCCCCTCCAGACACACACACACACACACACACACACACACACACACACACACAACCAGGGAGATGATGGAGTACCTATCAAGAAAGTGCAGAAGCTCAGAGAACTTTATACCAAAAGAAAGTGTAATGGTAAGAACTAGGAGAGTTTGTGGTTCAATCAAAAATTAAGTGGGGGGGGAGCAAAAATACAAGATTATGGAAAAACTATAGAAAGGAAGGACCAGAAGAAAGCAGAGAAATGAGCAGAGGAGCCAGAAACGAATAAGCAAGAATGAGGAGAGAGTCTGAGGGACAGTTTGACAATGACACAGCAGCGAAGATCAAGACTGAACCGAAACTGCCTCACAGTCACATCAGAAGAAAGACAACAGTGAAAGACCAGGATATAAGACTGAAGAAGGAAGGAAGGAAGGAGGAGACCCATAAGAAGCCACAAGGAATTCTGTGAGGAGGTGAACAAGCGCTTTGAAGATTTGTTCTCAGTGGAAACCAAGGCAACATCA
>NC_091292.1:101409498-101411998 GCF_038502225.1 Cherax quadricarinatus
ATTAGCTAAGGAAAAAACTGGTGTTTACTTGGGAATTAAAGCTCATTGTTTGTTGTGTAAATTAGCTAGGATGTTTCTGCGTCTCGCTAGATAATATTCTCGTTGTCTACTAATGTGGTCTAGCAGGTAAGTCACTTCTGTTGAAGTTAGTTAAGTCAAGGCGCAATGTTCACAAGTTAGCTATGTGAAGGTGTAATGTTTACAAGTTAGCTAGATAATTTAGTATTGCTTACAAGCCAGAGTGAGCTAAGGTCTCAGGAAGCATCAAGTGTTCAAGATTGTTCAATATATCACATGCTTTGTTCAACTCATCATTAATCATCGTGATGAACTTGATGGAAGATCATCTAAGTTCGTCCAAACATCAACTGAGTGTGCAAAATATATCAAATGTGTTTGTGTCGGCAATGACCAAGTTTCAGGGGGTTGAGTTCCAGCTCTCGGGCCTTCTGAAATTTCTGTTTGTTGACAAAATCTCAGTACTCTGTATAGCAGAGAATAAAAAAGGCACCGTGATGAGTTTCATTCTCTAGTGTGAGGGTCTAACTGTGTACTGTGTACTATGTACTCTGTACTGCGATCATGTACTTAGATTTTATAGTCCCAGTTTTTGAATTCCACGCATCTTTTATTTCTTAATTACAGAACGAATTCTGTGGCTAATCTGTGTGGCCCTTCTGAATATTCTATATTATTTCAGGCGCTGGCTCCACACTGCCTCTGCGTAATCGAAATTTTGTCGGATATATTACGTATATTAAGCCCTGAATGCTTGCTTATTTAGATTACTGAATTGCATTCATATGTTTGCTGGTTCAGAGCCGCTGGTGTTTTGCGTTACTTGCGCCATCTTAATTCTCACTTCTTTCTCATTGTATAACAATTCTGTGGGTTGTTAGTTTACTCTGGTGTTTCTTTTTTTCACTCCTGTCTCATCGCCTGTGTTCATCACTCTCCAGCTGTCAGTTTTCCAGCTTATAGTGTAAGCTATAGAGACACTATCATCATTATCATAAATTATATACCGTGTGCGAGCACTGCCATGAATGTGTCTGGCCTCGCGATGCATCGTTTACATGTATCACCATGTAAATAGGACAGTGGTGAAGCATTGGCTCACTTACGAAAACGTTTCGCTCACTGGGACCTTAGTGAGCGAAACGTTTCCGTAATAAATGGTGCTATACATATTTTTATTTACATTCATGTTGATATTTGAAAGTAATATTTTCGGAGGTCATACTTTGCGTATTAGGATGGACTCTTGCATGATTATATCGCTATTATTCGTCTCTCTCCATACATTGTATTGTTATGTGCTTCTCTAACAATTTTTTATCATCTCTGCTTGTTTCAAATAATTTTCGAATCTGATTAATAGTCATCTTTTTTCTATACAGGTCACACAGGTCCATCATTTTTTTTTATCAAATAGTTGTCCGTGGCATTAATTTATTGACATCTGAGTGTCAGCCTTTTGTAAATACTGGAATTACAATTGGTGTTGTGTAGATGTCCTGTATTGCAGCCATTTACACTGATTCACCGAAGATTTAAGCCAGTCGTTTGCTGAGTGTTGCAATTCTTGCTCTCAGTATCCAAAGCAATATATTGTTTGGGACTTTTGTTGCATCCAGTTGTGCCTGTGTCTCCCTTTCCTCGTTTCTTGCGCCCAACTTCGCTCTTTCTATTTTATTTTTACTGTCACTTTCCTCTACTTCCAGTTGAGTCATCAGACTTCTTTAAGAATTTTAAGTACGTTTTTCATTACTTGATTCTTTAGTGTCGTTGTCCTTCGACTGTGGCTGCCAGGTGACTTCGACTGTGACTGTCAGGCGACTTCGACTGTGGCTGTCAGGCGACTTCGACTGTGGCTGTCAGGTGACTTCGACTGTGGTTGTCAGGTGACTTTGACTGTAGCTGTCAGGTGACTTCGACCGTGACTGTCAGGCGACTTCGACTGTGGCAGTCAGGCGACTTCGACTCAGTTTCCATTGTTTTTTCTATGTAATATTCAGACTGCTTCTGCACTACCCTCGTGGTCTTGACGTATTCATTTCTATCCCTCCTGCCAGCATCTTTCCTTTCTCTAATATTGTGTTTCTTATGAATTATTTCTGTTCTTTCTCTCTCCTTCCCTTTTCTCGCACTGTCTATTGAGCCACGGATTCTCTTTGTGTTCCTTGTGTCACAGGTGGGGATAAATTTTCTTGTCATGTTCAATCATCTTCATGTGACCTACTTCATCACCTCCTGCGAGTTTTTTTCGTCAACAAATTCGTCTTATCGTTGAATCTCGCTCGGGAAACTCCTCAAGGAATCCTACTTGCCTCATCTGGTATGCAAGTTTCTTGAACTCGTTGCTCCTTCCCGTGATTTGTGGTCTCGTCTTTAAGAAGCAGAGGTTAATGTGCAGTTGTTGCTTACGCTGACGAGTGCGACTTTCTTGGTCAATGTCACAGTAACTCAGGGTAAATACGTGATCTAATCTTGCTGGAGC